>NC_142825.1:3017500-3290000 GCF_057945365.1 Rhopilema esculentum
CTACCCCCTCCACTCCCTACCCCCTCCACTCCCTACCCCTCCACTCCCTACCCCCTCCACTCCCTACCCCCTCCACTCCCTACCCCCTCCACTCCCTACCCCCTCCACTCCCTACCCCCTCCACTCCCTACCCCCTCCACTCCCTACCCCCTCCACTCCCTATCCCCTCCACTCCCTACCCCCTCCACTCCCTACCCCCTCCACTCCCTACCCCCTCCACTCCCTACCCCCTCCACTCCCTACCCCCTCCACTCCCTACCCCCTCCACTCCCTACCCCCTCCACTCCCTACCCCCTCCACTCCCTACCCCCTCCACTCCCTACCCCCTCCACTCCCTACCCCCTCCACTCCCTACCCCCTCCACTCCCTACCCCCTCCACTCCCTACCCCCTCCACTCCCTACCCCCTCCACTCCCTACCCCCTCCACTCCCTACCCCCTCCACTCCCTACCCCCTCCACTCCCTACCCCCTCCACTCCCTATCCCCTCCACTCCCTACCGCCTCCACTCCCTACCCCCTCCACTCCCTACCCCCTCCACTCCCTACCCCTCCACTCCCTACCCCCTCCACTCCCTACCCCCTCCACTCCCTACCCCCTCCACTCCCTACCCCCCCACTCCCTACCCCCTCCACTCCCAACCACTCCACTCCCTACCCCCTCCACTCCCTACCCCCTCCACTCCCTACCCCCTCCACTCCCTACCCCCTCCACTCCCTACCCCCTCCACTCCCTACCCCCTCCACTCCCTACCCCCTCCACTCCCTACCCCCTCCACTCCCTTCCCCCTCCACTCTCTTCCCCCTCCACTCCCTACCCCCTCCACCCCCTACCCCCTCCACTCCCTACCCCCTCCACTCCCTACCCCCTCCACTCCCTACCCCCTCCACTCCCTACCCCCTCCACTCCCTACCCCCTCCACTCCCTACCCCCTCCACTCCCTTCCCCCTCCACTCCCTACCCCCTCCACCCCCTACCCCCTCCACTCCCTACTCCTTCCACTCCCTACCCCCTCCACTCCCTACTCCTTCCACTCCCTACCCCCTCCACTCCCTACCCCCTCCACTCCCTACCCCCTCCACTCCCTACCCCCTCCACTCCCTACCCCCTCCACTCCCTACCCCTTCCACTCCCTACCCCCTCCACTCCCTACCCCCTCCACTCCCTACCCCCTCCACTCCCTGCCCCTTCCACTCCCTACCCCTTCCACTCCCTACTCCTTCCACTCCCTACCCCTCCACTCCCTACCCCCTCCACTCCCTACCCCTTCCACTCCCTACTCCTTCCACTCCCTACCCCTTCCACTCCCTACTCCTTCCACTCCCTACCCCTTCCACTCCCTACTCCTTCCACTCCCTACCCCTTCCACTCCCTACTCCTTCCACTCCCTACCCCCTCCACTCCCTACCCCCTCCACTCCCTACCCCTTCCACTCCCTACTCCTTCCACTCCCTACCCCCTCCACTCCCTACCCCCTCCACTCCCTTCCCCCTCCACTCCCTACCCCCTCCACCCCCTACCCCCTCCACTCCCTACTCCTTCCACTCCCTACCCCCTCCACTCCCTACTCCTTCCACTCCCTACCCCCTCCACTCCCTACCCCCTCCACTCCCTACCCCCTCCACTCCCTACCCCCTCCACTCCCTACCCCTTCCACTCCCTACCCCCTCCACTCCCTACCCCCTCCACTCCCTACCCCCTCCACTCCCTGCCCCTTCCACTCCCTACCCCTTCCACTCCCTACTCCTTCCACTCCCTACCCCCTCCACTCCCTACCCCTCCACTCCCTACCCCCTCCACTCCCTGCCCCTTCCACTCCCTACTCCTTCCACTCCCTACCCCCTCCACTCCCTACCCCTTCCACTCCCTACTCCTTCCACTCTCTACCCCCTCCACTCCCTACCCACTCCACTCCCTACCCCTTCCACTCCCTACCCCTTCCACTCCCTACCCCCTCCACTCCCTACCCCTTGCACTCCCTACCCCCTCCACTCCCCACCCCCCCCACTCCTTCTGTCAACTAGATGCCCAGGATAAACCTGCCCCACTCTTGCCAATTTTTTAGAAAGTCAAAGAGGGTGCTTGTATAGTTTTGATTCTTTTATTCCTTCAGGAAACATTAGAGAGGTTTTACGATCTTCTCAATTTATCAATAACAAAAGATAGTCTGGTTTATAATGAAAAATCACCAGGTTAGTTGAGATTATTTTCTTGATAGGCAATCTTTCATTAACGCGCTCTAGAGAAGCAAGCTATTTATTCAGTTAGATTTGAAGTAGTGACCACTAACTGTTTAAATGAAGTACTGTCCATAAATCCAGCAAGTATCATTTAGAACAGGGTTGCCATTAGGCCGTTTTGATGGCCAAATTCCTCCATTCTGGCCGTTTTTCAAAGCTGTTGGCCATCGAAAATTGATTTGGCCGAAAAATCGAAAGTTGGCCGAATTTTGGCCGCATGTTGAAGCCAAAAAAAAAGAATACGACAATTCTAGCACAGATAATATTCAACATTTTATTAAAATAATCTCAATATTGCAAATAACGAAGCAAGAAACAAAGTAAATAATAGCAGAAAATTGAAAATTAAAGCAAGTGGGAGCTTTGGTATCAAACAAAGCCATTTTTGATTACACTATTACTCCACAGAATTCGCAAAACGTAGCTTTTTTGTATATTTTGTTTGGCTAGCCGAATTTCGTAGTCAACCATTCCAAGCATCTGGCAACCCTGATTTAGAATTCTTGATAATAAGAACCACGACGAATAAAAAATGCATGTTGCTGAAACAGTCGACAACTTCTTGTTGAAAATCAGTTAATTAGACAAATCCGGCATTCATACTGACGAGATTGACGAAACCAGTATTAGACAATTCCATTAGAGACATATCCATTATATAAAGATACTTACCGATGTATTTATAGTTGTTTTTTCGCCCTTTAATATATACTGAAGATGACTCTGGATAGAGTTAAAACGTTTATGTTTTTATGCATTTTTATTCGTCGTGGTTCTTATTATCAAGTTCTTTAACAAGCTGCGGTTACCAAAGTCCCATTTAGAATTCTTTTCCTAAAAATGTTTTTCGTATGCCCTTATGGTAGTGCGCTATGATACAGGGACCACGGAAGCGGAGGGGGGCAGGGGGGCAGGGGGGCTTTAGCGCCCCCAAATAATTTCTAAAATCTACTTAAAACCAATCAAAAATCGTTCTGTTCTTGGTTTTTAGCTTGTTTAGCCCCCAAAACGTTTTAGCTCTCTCAATCCGCAGTATGCTCCTCGGTCCTTGCGATTTTATCCGGCTTTTCTTTTGTAGACATAGAAATGGCGGCTCAAATGAGCGTGGAAAGCGGCCAGAGTTCATCAAACGAGGATTCTCCTGATCAAGTAGCAGCCGAGAGTCAATCAGAGAAAAGCAATTATTTATGTAAGTCTAAAACATCTTTTAGGCCAGGCCAAGCTCTAAATTCGCGATTCACAACCGATAATTTTTTTTGTATCATTGTAGGCTAACCTGCCTCTCAATGTAGCTGATATTTTGACGTTTCTCTCATTATATCATGTGACCATCCGATAAAAAATCTAAATTGAAACTTAAAGGCTCTTGCTCAACCAGCATGCTTTGCGAGTATGATTCAAAGAACTGGCCTAATATCGTACTTCATGGAAACACCAAACAGTCAATTTCTCAAGACAACTGCCGCTAAGCATACCAGTTGCGCAAGAGCCTTAAAGTTTAATTGCTACCTTAATTCCTAATATTGTTAATTTTGAAACATAGGTTTTGAATTTTTGATCGGGTTCATTTGTTAATTAAGACAAATATAATTTCTGGACAATTTCTGTCTACAATTCTGGACATGGAATATGAGGTTTTGCAGCCCAGCACAAGCCACTCCGCAGTCCAATGTCGATTTGAATGCCATATATGCATAGGCTCAACTTTGGATAGGGAGAAATCGTGAGAAGTGATACTATGCATTAATGCTACCCTGCATGTGTTAGGCGGTGATATCAACAGCCATCCACAGGATTGTAGGAACATTCAAAGCTTTTTCTAACGAAAATAAAGCTTCAGTGAGTATTGCTTCATAATCTGAGTTCATAACGCTCTGTTTTCCTTGACAGTGTGTCTTATTGGAATATTAGTCGCTGTGATATCATCACTCATTGCTTTACTAATGATGGGGTGAGACACCGAGAAAACGACAGCAATTTGGTCAACTGGATGGAGTTAAGGAGTTACTAAAGATTCTTCTGCAGTCAACCTCGATTCTTTATACCAGTCGTTATTCATACCCTGTCTCAAATTGAACATTCTGAATGTGTCCTTGAGCTGAGAATTTACGGACGCCCTATTCCCATGCTGCAAATGCCAGTGGCCTCTCTCTTCCATTTTGCTCGTTTAGGTACATCAAAAACGTACGTACGCTGAAGGGGGTTACGTTCTGTGAAAGCAAGCTATCTCATACCTGAGGAGTAGGGTACAAGAGACAAGTTGCATAAATTCTCAAAATAACTTTATATCTTACTTTCTCAAATCATACCTTACATCTTTAGATCCCAAAATAATCTTGAGTGAACAAGCAGGACAAAATTAATTTTATAAATTGTGAAAAATATAAAGGATATGCTTCAAGATTCAGGTAAGATTTTGAATATCCCTTGTCCCCCCCCCCCCCTCCCCAACTCCTCTCGTATGCGATGGATAGTGATTTTCCAATGCAATTTTTTTTTAATCTGCATGCAATTACACGATTATTGGGCACAACGACTTTATGGATGCCCTTTTTTGCTGATCTTTTACATTAAGCAATCACATATGCTTGCTTTGCTGAAATAGAGTGCAATTCGAAAATAAACAGATTATTTATAAACAATGTAACACATCCCTTTGCTTACCTATACCAAGTGTACCTGAAAACGCACCTTCATTTAATGACATGACTTGTTATTTTTCCACAAAATTTGAATATTTAATATGCAGCTCATTGATTTTACTGCAGAACAACGGAGTTGAATGCCTTCATTGTTTGAACATTTATGTATTCCATCCTCTTCTAAGGCCCCATCTCAGGACTGGAGGATTTTATTTATATCTAGGCGTTAAATAGCAGATTTATCTCATCGTCAGTTTTGTGTCACAGAAATACGAGCTAACACACACCCAGAGTTGTCTAATAAGCCTTTGTACCACCCTTCTAGGATACGCCCCTTTATGGCAAAAAATCTGACAGATAAATCAAACACAAAAGGTGAATTAGCAGATTTAGTATATTTTTGTTACTTGCTAAGGAGTTTTTTGTGAGCGTCTAAAAAATCCACTTCTTATCCGTGCCAATGTAACTTCGAGCTTTTTGTTTTGGTCTGCGATAACGCCTATTTCGAATACAACATAATAGATATTTTTCACTCATTCACGCTGGCAGCCTACCCAGATTAACCCTATTTTGACTTCAGGAAGGACAGTTCTCTCCTGCACAACAAATGAAAATGGAGGTGGGGTTGCTGTTCATTGAGTTCAAAAGCAACTTCCTTCTTTTAAACCCTTGTTTTGAATTGCTGCAATTAAATAGGACAAATTAAGGGGCAATAGTCAAGAATTTGGAGAAACCCTCTTGCTATTTGCGTTTTTTGCAAATAACCACAAATTATGGATGTCGAAACGCTTTTATCTTTAATCAAATCTACTTAATTTCTCTTTTGCTGCCAATCAGATATTTTTATGAATTCTTCTACTAAATACAAATGCTGAATGAAAACTTGATTAAGTCTTTTAAGCCTATCACTTGCTTGTCTGCATTAAGAATTTTCGACAGATCAAATTAGCTAGAAATGCTTATGACAAATGATAGAAGTAAAAATGCACTTTTTTGTCCTTTTTGCCTTCTTTACTGTTGTGTAAAAGTGACTATTTTGCTTTTTTAAAAAATGTTGCGTAGCCTCGTTATAATTTAATATCAAATTCTAACAATTTCAAAATAAAGGCACTGTAATTTATCACCTAATTCTAGAAAACACGTCTCGTCCGGTTCTCAGTAATATCATTATCACAAGGGGTGGAATTTACAAATTTCCACGCCAAAACTGACGTTAAACCCCTTTGACAGTTTCTTCTATACGTGTTCCTTTGGTTATAAATCTACGCGACATATTGGAAATTAATACTATAAGAAGTAACAAACTTGTTTTCAGCAAAATACTCAATTTTCTCGTTCCTTGAAGCATTTTTTACAAGATTTATGCAAATCTTCGGGAAACATATATACTCTGATGAACCTATGGACACATTTTTGCGACACTGGGGCGGTACCAGCAGCTCTAAGAGTCTGTTTCTTCACGAGGGGAAGGGGGAGGGGGAGGGGAGAGAGGGGAACATCTTTCAATGGAAAGGACTACATTCCCTTAGCTCATAAGCTACCTATCTGGTATCGCCCCTGCTGCAACAATTAACAATCAAACATTTGCAAAATTACTTCTCAACATATTTACAAATCATTTTTCTAATTTACAAATTTTTACAAAAATTTATACAAACTATAAAAGGAAAATTCAAAACCTGGGTATTGAGTATGACAGTAATTAGAACTGACCTTAAAAGTGTGTATACAAGAAAAATTCTCCTGTTTCATGCTTTCCATCAGCTTCTGTTTCATTTTTACACTGAGTACCATCCATGCTGAAACTACCCTCTCTAACAATAATCTCAGTTCGTAGTCTTTGAATTTTTAGTTGTTCCGTCATGAACTTTTGTTTGCTCACAAAGTCATCATCTCAAACGCAACTACTTCTGACAACTCATTGAAAGCATCTCTTGCATCGAGTAGAGAGGCGAGTTCAAGCAAATGTCTTGCAAATCCTTTATGGTTGAGGACTTCATTGGAAATAGAGGGGGATGCTGATGGATAATACGATGCACCCTAAAATTGAACAAAGATAGAAGTATTACTAAATATTACTGTTAATAGATATTCTGCAACAAAAAAAGGCTTTTGTTAAATTGCAGATTTGATAATTATGTTTTCCTATATCCATGCTTTGGTTTGTACAAAAGAAAGGCCGTAAGTTGCCATCACCAGGCAACCGCATAGGACGGAAGCGACTTAGTACCGTCCTCTTCTGCACACCAAAATCTATAGTGCAAACCATAAAACTTTATATAACAGACTGGCACAAAATAACCCTCTTTACCTATATTTATTACCTATGGTGTTTCAACTTTTATTTTGGCTGCAACAAAAAACAAGATTTATCCCCAATATCTTAGAAATTTTTACTGGCAAAACCGTGACTTTGTGAATTGACTTGGAAAACTTTTGAAAAGGAAAGCAAATGGCCCATGAAGATGGTTCCAAGAAAAATTCTGAGTTGCAAACCTTTAAAATCTATAATTCGCTTTAAACAAAAGCTTATCAAGGTTTTATTGAGAATTCACCACCAATGGAAGTAGATCAATTAAAAATAGTTGAAAATGTAAAACGAGCCTGCCTACCTTGAAGTCTTTGTGCAGCCGTAGAGATTGAAAACAAAAGATAAATTTGAGTAAAATGAGACGAAGAAATTCATCACCAAGAAACTGTTCGTAGGCGAAATCTAGAAAGATTTTGGAAATAAACAAGACTTAGATGTAAGGACGAGAAGCTCGAAATATCTAACTAAAACATTCTTGGCTTGCCAAAACTGTAATAGGCTCATTCAAAAATACCATTAAGAAATGTTTGTAAAAAAAATCGAAGTCAATTCATCAAAAGGTTAAAGATGTTTTATGAAGCAAACAGACTTCAGTTTTAACAATTTTTCAAAAGTTCTATCTTAATTTTGGAGCTTGGGCTTTTTGAAGATGCTTTCTTCTTATTCTAGTCATTGAAGGTGTAAAGAAGTTATTTGAGGCAAAGGCAATGACTATAACAATATTGTTGATAATTGAAAAGCAAATTTTCCTTGTTTATCTCATTCCATTTGACAGTTAAAGGGACAGTCCCATGAAGTAGCTGATCCCCTTTTGCTTGTGGGTAGACTACCCAGAGGTAGCCAAAAACATACAAAATATCAAAGAAATACAGCGTTATTAAATCTAAAAACATTCAAAGCAAACATACCTATCTCCTTTAAAAGAGAATAGAGAATCTCGAGGATTTCCGAAAATATTTTATCTAAGAAACTTTGGCATTTGTTCCAGATTTCCAGACGTAAGTTTTTTGCATTACAAATGGTGCAGAACGCCAAAAGGGGGTCGTGAAGAAACAGGGTGAACAGCCCACCGTTCTTTTGATCTGTAAAAAGAAAACATTTTTTTGGTCATTGCATGAAATCAGCTTTCCCATTCGTCACTTAACTCATACTTTAAGCATTGTAGAAATTCTTCCCAAATTGTGATAATATCACCTAGCCATTTGATGGACAGATATATAAAACCAATCAACGAAAACAAACGAACAAGATAAAGGTCTCTAGCACTTATACCCAGACAGAGGAGAGGGGGGCAGGCTCCATTAAAAGAGCAATTAAAACAATTACCAGAATCTACTAAATCTTTCGTAACTATCATTTATTTTGATTTCTTGTAGGCATATGAAATTTTTTACATGCTTGGAGAAAATTCGTCATGGATAAGAAACTATAGTCTGGATTTCAGACGGACCTCTTTGATAATTACAAAAGGCAAATGTAAACGGTACTCTTACGAAAAAGGCACTTTGACCTCCGTTGCCCCTCCTATCAAAGGGCAAGAGAAACTGTTGACTCCCTCCCCCACCCGCCCCCGCCTGCCCCCCTGACAGCGTCTTTTCTTGTACTTTCAACTCCTGAAACTCCTCGATAACAGGGGTCTGATATGACGTAAGGGGAGGGGCACTTTGCTTTTATTGCCGTAAGGGGAGGGGGCACCAGCAGCACAGAACACCAGGGTTCCAGGCCAAAGCTCAGTTGATATAACTAAAATCAATGAAGGAATTATGATTAGGATAAGTCCTACCTGAAAATGCCTCAGCTGTTTCTATAGGTGACATCAAGCACACAACAGGCTGCCCAAAAAGCTTAGGAATATGTCTAAAGGCTATGCTGTTTGGACTGTCCACGATAAGCATTAATGGTTTTCTGGTAAACGGCATCACATCTTCAGGGTACAGACTAGAACAGAATTGCGTTACAATATTAACCAAAACTGAAACATGGCAGCTGGAAAATTAGCCAGTGATCTACACAGGGAAAATATATGAAAGAACAACAAACGGTTGTGACATAAAAATACTTAATTCTTGTCAAAAACATAATAAACCCTACTTCCAGGAATATAATAACCAGGTATAAGAACAACCGTTGAGAAAATAGCTTAGCCATGTTCAATACACCAAGTTGTGTAAAGCTCTGCCTATAATCACTTCATGACAACATGGTAAACAGGTATTTTAATTACTTAATCCTTGTATTTATATTTTGCTGAAAACCCTAGGAAAGATAAAATTAATTGGCCTATTTTGCAATTTGCTTCCCATCTCTTCAACAAAGTTTTGTTCCCTCTAAGAGTCCATAACAAATGCGATTTTCAAGCACCACAGTCTCGAACTAAGCCTTTTTAAGGAAAGTGTCTTTTTGGGGGGTACAAGGCATTTTAATGAATAGAAAAACATTTTAGCTCTCAAATACAACAGAACAGGCTGGTGGAGTAGTTTTCGCCTAGAGTGAGCTAAGAATATGACCTCCAGCAAAACATGATGTCCGAATTCCTAGTGTTCGCCGAAAACATGAGGTACAGCAAAACGAAGCCTACCAATTGCTTTCTTTGATCCTTCCACTTCTTTTTGTTGGGGTGGACTTTGCTTTCTTGGTGCAGACGCCCCCAGTTTCATAGAAACCTAGGATTGGAAAAAGATTGAAGGATAACCTTCTACAACGAGGCTGTTCTGTAGTTTTTGAAGGAGGCTAGTGATACTTTATGCTAAAGGCGTCAACCCCAGTTCATTGGTCAACCCTAAAATGAAACAAAAGATCCCCAGAAAAAGAAAGATAAAATTTACCGTGACTTGTATTATTTCTCTGTTTTGTAATAGAGCTTGAAGAAATTTCTATCTGAACATATACAAATGAGAATTACCTTCCTCCTGGCCACTTTTGGCATCGAATGTGGCATCAGCAGAAATATAAAGGAGCATGATGCTGTTGCCAGGAAGATCCTAAAACACGAAGCCAACTGTGTAAGGTATGACAAAATACCCAACAGAGACAATTATAGGATGGTTGCCAACAAATTGGAAGTACCACGCTTAAAGCATTTGGACTGAACAATTTTAAAGGTGATTCATCGTTGTTCAAACAGTTTTGAAGTTGTAATGCTTTTCGCACAGCCTTTGCTCAGTCGATATTTCTTTGTCCAAACAACTTGGTACTAGAACACTTATCTTAAATACGAAGGGGGTTGTCTGTGGGCACATTTGCCGTGCAAGACAGCCAGTTCCTTGCATATGTTAAGGCAAGATAGAAAACTGGACGAGTGGAGTGCTTAACAATTTCTTAAAATTTAAAGAGCTTTCTGTCTGATCTTCTGCTTATTTTATTAAAAGAATATATTGTTAAGGATCAAAAGTAAATAAAAAAAAGGTTTAAGCCATTTTTGAAAAATATAAATCATGAAATGTGATGAACAGTTTTGCACCCCAAACAAATATGAGCTTCTTAAATGACCCCTCTTCAGTTAAAGTTTAAATTTTCTTATTTGGAGTTCTCATAGCAGTTCAAATTCAATTACCGTAAATCCTCGAATTGGCCCCCCTCAAAAAAGCCCCCCTCGAATAGGCCCCCATCTTAGAACTACAAATTATCAATAAGCCCCCCCCCCTCGAATAAGCCCCCACTGCTACCATAAACTCTCAAATTGGACCCCTCAATTTGATGATTTTTGCCATCTGAGGTTGCCTACGGCGTTTTATTGAATTACCACAACAAATTCATACTTTTAGTAGTAATAATTAAATGCTCATAAAGAAAATCCTACTAAAATAAGCGAGGTCTTTTAATAATGTCTTCTCAATGTTTACAATAATTTTGTAAGCCCCCCCCCTCGTAAGAGCCCCCTCGAATAAGCCCCCATCCAAAAATATCAAAAACAAAGAAGCTCCCGGCGGGCTAATTCGAGAAATTACGGTATACCAGCCTTATTATTCATAGCTCAAGTTTCAGTTGAACTTTTCCTTGTTTCTGCATATTTATCTTTCTTATCTAAATTCATCCTTTAAAATAACTGGTTAGTGATTATCCAGCCATAAACGAACTAAATATTTGGTTATGGTAAGGTAAAAAGATAAACAACAAACCTTGAAAGCAGCACCTAGGAAAGTTATCAGCTGGCCGAAAGAAGGTTTGTAAAGAAGATATTTGTGGGGATTGTCCCTTATTTTATCTTTGTCATCTACCTAAAATGAAACCAAAGATTTCCATTTCCTCGTATAGAAAGATTAAAACATGGAGACAATTTCTGGAATTTTAAGTGGCACAGTGCATCACGAAAAAAGGCTGCTGGAATACTGGTAAAGAGCTGAAAAGATCTTAAGAATGGCGATTAGGAAAATATATTCTTCTTTTGATTGTGAAATTGAGAAATGTTAAATACTGGACACAGATAATGAGAAAAAAATTACAAACAGATACCAGACAGCATAACGATATAGTTCAAAGTCTGCCACATTCCATCCATTCAAAGTTGGAACAAAATTACTTTAATAATTGAGATATCAGCGTCTAACTGGGGGAAGGGTTCAAATCTCAACACAGTCGGTCTATAGTTGTAACCTAACTCTAACAGCCCCCGCAAACACCTCAAGAGAACACCCCTCTTGGCCAGGGCCTCCGACGATGGTGGGCCACTCAGGGGGCCATGGACCTCCCACTTTTCTGTAAAACAATAGATTTTTGTTATGGTTGTTAAATTTTTTCTTGCCCTCTCCTCCCCCCCCCCCCCCCCCCTCCATTCGAACCTGTATCGGGGCCCATGTATTGCAGTATTGCAATAATAAGAGTATTGCAACCAGAAATTAAAACTGGAATTTTCTTAAGAACAATTACTTTGGGCCCCATCCTTAGTTATGTCTATCGATGTAAAAATAGCCATCAACTTTTTCACTGCATTAAGTGGTGGTTCATCAATAGAAACAAAGATATGAGTTAATTTTCCTATCTCTACTGGCGTTACCCGTACCGGCTCAGAAACAGGCCCACTGCTTGAGACCTTCATGGAGTAGCTTTGCAAACTGCTAGGCTCTCTTTCAACGCATTGCAAAAATCGAAACATGTCAAGGGTGAGTTCACTGAATTTGGTCTGAAAAACAATTAATCTAACATTAGTTGCAATTACCTAAAATAAAATAAGCTTATCTTTAATTTTTTTAAAATCAAAGATACATTATTTCCATGCAAAACATAGCTGAAAATAGAAATGAACAACAGGGACGGATTTACCAGGGGGTGTAGGGGGTGCGACACCCCCATATTTTGTGTCCTTCGGCAACTTTTGCTCCCAATCGGTAAACATTATTTTTCGGTATTCAGCAGTAATCGATTAACGCCAAGATTTTATTTTATCTTCTCTATCGAAAAATTAAAAACAGAATTTGAAGGGTGTGGCGCCAAAGTCCAATTATCATCGAATCATGTTACCCTTGGCGCTTTAATCCGTCCCCGAAGAACAGCTTCTATATAAAGCAACATCATATGCCAATAAAGCAACAAACAGATTGTTAAGGAAATAATAATAATGCTTTACTAATTTCAAATGTCAGACTTTGTCTAATACACAGCATTTCAACTTCACATCCCTTACAAAAACCAAGGTTATGCCAGTGAAGGCTACATTTCTCATTTGGGAACTGCGTAAGAAAGAACGACAAAGAAAATATCTATCAATTAAGTAACTTGCATACTTGTTTCTCACAATTTCCAACGATGATAACTTCTTTTAACTTCATGGCTGGTGACTCTGTAGCAAAAGTACCCGGGATTCTCTGGGAAATAAACAAGGAAGTATAGTGTAGAGAAAAAGGAGTGTCGCAAGAAAAGGGTTTTACATAGGGGATGTGTCAGAAAAAAATTCAAGAGCCGTGGTCCAGCTTTTAGAATACCCTCATGTTATAATCTGATTTTGCAGGGCTTTACAAAAATGGTTCGTTTCATTTACTCTGATGAAGCCCTGTATGCCGGGGCGAAATATTAGTATACTCTTTAAATTTAATTTATTTTGAAAATTTTATTTCGTGACATTGGATTCTCGTCGTCGTATTGCTTTGTTCCTGTATATCTTTCATTTTAAATCTCATTGCAAGATTCACAGAATCCGGCGGACAGCCTATCCTGCGGTTCTTCCTTCTCACACTTTACAAAAATGCTTTTATCAAAATCTGCACTGAGAAAAATATATAAAAACTGGGGAAAAACCAAAAGGAGCAATTTTCCAGGGCTGTAAAAATCTTCCTACATTGAAGGGCTCCATTGCAATGCCACAGTTCCGATTAAAACAGCGAAAAATGCCTTGATAATTAAAGTTCATCTGCTGCACCATCCATACATAACGCACAACATGGAAATGCGAAAATTCAAGGGTTATATAAAGTTGAAACGAAAAAATGTGCATAATTGTGCAAAATTAAAAAAACTGTAAAAGATAAAAAGCCTACGATTGAACATGACTCAGGTTCGAACTACTCTATTACCACTACAGAATTTCCTGAATTGAAACATGAAAAATGTCTGAATAACGGAGGTATCATTCAAGTTATATCACACACCTCAAATACGACACGGTGTTTGATTCTTACAGGTGTCAGATCTTCTTCCAGCACTGTTAAAACATTATCAGCCTGTGAAGAAACAGAGGGCTGTTTAAATGCAAAGCAAAATCGTGAAATAAGATAAAGAAAAACAAAGAAAACAATCAAACACGCTTTTCTTTCTCTCGCGATACTTTCGATCCATACACGGATTAAAAATTTTCTGCTTACCTATGGACATTATTTGACGTTTATACTCTGAGGACTGTCCGGCAAAAAGTACTTTAGTATTTTGATATGTTTACGCTCTTTCGTGTTATTTTCAAATTTAACGGTTCCAAAGGTATAAAGGAATTTAGGACAAACCGGGATACAGTGATGAAAACAATTTTATTGCGGCCTTACTACGCATTAGATTTCAGTTCTCTCAACAGTTTATTCATCATCATTTGTTCCATTTTTGATGCATTTTCCAGCAAAATTATAAACAAGATTTTAAAATTGCAATCAAAGACTAGCGATAAAAAGTGGAGAAAGTGAAGAATATACAATGAAGGCTTTAATTTTCACAATACATGCTCCCTTCGATCAATCAGAGTTAACAACAACTTAACAACTTAAAAACTAAACACTTAACAACCTTATTCCTGTTTTCATGAAAGACTATTTTGTACCCACACAACAGGTCATAACCTTCGACTCAAAATCCCCTTGACATTCCAAAAGCAAGAATTACGAATAATGGTCTCAGATCATTAAGTTTCCAAGGGCCTAAAATCTGGAATTCACTTCCAGTATCAAAATAGACATCACAAAATTCTAGACAATCCAAGATTTTATCAAAACTTGGTTCCTTGAAAACAACGCGCTCCACTGTACGTTCACTTTTGTTAAAACTAACATTAAATAATCTATACAATTCAAAGTATGGTCTATTTACAAAGCGACATATCGAACGGTAAGCTCTTACCAAGTTAAAACGGAGAACTATTGTTCTGTGTTTTATCTTGCCCCAGCAGAGGCCCATACCATCGCAGAAGCCCAAACCCTCACAGGGGCCCATACCCTCACAGGGGCCCACACCCTCACAGGGGCCCATACCATCGCAGAAGCCCACACCCTCACAGGGGCCCATACCATCGCAGAAGTCCACACCCTCACAGGGGCCCATACCCTCGTGGAGGTCCATACCTTTTTCATTAACTACCTTTTTCAAAAATCATTGCCCTTGAAAATACTAATCAATTGCTTTTATGACGTCTGAATATGAAATAATACAAGATAAAAGTAAAAAAACCTTCAACATTGATTAATTCCGAGTAATGACTTTTCGTTCAGATACAATACAAACAGCCCTTCTCGAGAACTTTCAGCCAACCATATTTTCAAAACAGATTTCTCGATCAAAAATCAAAACAGAAATCAATTTCTATCCTCTCGGTCACTGGCTTTTTTGGCCAAGGATTTTAAGCGATCCCGTGTGTTGTATGACAAATTATACTTAGATAACTCGGTACATTTATAAACCATAATTAAAAAACACACATACACGATCAAAAATTTTTCTTAGAATTTTTTATCTTGCTTGTGTGTTTTGTAATTAAGGTTTATAAATGTACCGAGTTACCTAAGTATAATTTCTATGCTACTTTAGTGATTTGAATATTATTTTGGAAAGTCAACCAAGAAAATGCGGACAATGCATCAAATTTCACTTTCACAAGACGATCTTACCTCAACAAAAGAAACAATTTCTTTTAACACAAGTTGCCACTCAATGTGATCAGCAGCATTCTCACTGTTTGTATAATCATTGACCAGACGCTTCAGTTCCTACATTGAATTATCAAAAAATGTTAGGCAATTGAAACCAGAAAATAGTTGCGAAAAGATACTGGTATATAGATTGAGTAAACATGCGAAGGTAGCGTGCTTTCATAAATCAAACTTAACATGGGCCTTTGAGTTACAAACATTCTCTTGAAACAAGCAAATTTATTGCTAGTACTTAAAGAAATCATTTGAGGGGCCAAGCCTTTTTCCTAAATAAAGGGTGGTAAAAACCCGAGGTTTCAAATGAGGAAGGTCAACAGGGATAGAAGGAAAACTTGCCCCCTAAAGATTGTGTTAAAAAACCTTGACAAAAGCACAAGATACTATCTTTGTTTTCAAACAAAATACCCTTTTAGAGGTCAGTTGGTATTTATTTCTGGAGACTTGCTCGCTGTACATGAGATTGCCTAGGTGGCAGTTTGAGGAATGTGCTTATCTGCTTGAATTTCTAGCATGCCAGAACATACCTTGTGATAACTCACAAGACAATACTTCCAACGTCTTTAAAATTCTTCCTAACTTTTTAACTTCTAGATGTCTTACTTCCAATGTCACAATCGATTCACAGTTCAAAGTAGTGATCTCCCAGTTATCTTACTGCCTCTAACAAAACCCCACTTATTAACTTCCCTTTAAAATCAATCGTTTCGATTTTAATCAAATAGGCACAACCTAGGAAATTTACAAAAATGACTCAACTTCCAACTTACCTTGGTGAGGTCTCTGATAAGGTTGGTCTCATTCATTAACAGACAGACAACTAAAAATCTTGCATAATACCTCAGCTTTTTAGGAAGCAAGCTTGATCTAAAGCAAAAAAAATGAACAATACAGCGAATTATTTCTAGTGACCAAGAAAAATTTTCAAAACGATGGTGATACTAAAAAATCATAAAAGCATTATCCACTTAGGGAAGTTTAGTATACTTATTAGGAGGAAATTACCACAAAAGTTCCTTGCTGACCCACTTATTTTAAGACAATAAACAATTATTTTCATTGTCATAAAAAAGGCTTAGCCCCCAAGCTAAAGTCTCTTAAAGAGGCTATGCTCAACCTCAAAAACTATCTCCTTCATGTAACAAATAGTTATATCAAAAATCAATAAAATGAACAAAACAGAAATTATCCTGAATAAATAAGATAATTGAAGAAATAACATATGTTTTATAAATGATAACCAACTAATTGATACCCCTGTGAAAACAATTTCCAGTTAAAATTACCTGACAGAGTCCCCTTTTGGAAAATCAAATGACTAGGCACTTTTCCAGTTCCCCATTTCCTCTGCACACTAAGATATTATTTCCCCTACCAGTATCCTCCCACCTTGACACAGCGTAAAAATAGGGCTAGCCTTTTAGATATAAAAAAAACTACCTATTTCGACCTAATTTACTCCTTTTCTCAATTGACCCTGAGTGCTGCCAACAAGATTGCAAATTTCACTTATCCTCTGCCAGTAAAACATATTTTCATGTCCCCTGCCATTTTTACCCACTATCCTCAGTGAAAAAGAAGCTCCTGGGGCTTGTTAAGCCGAAAATTCACTCCGGAAAATGATCCGCGAATTGAATCAGATTTCCTGTTGCGCACACGCTCTGGATGCGATAATGATCACATGACTGATCCGCGACGGATCGAAAAAAAAGTTGAAATCATTTCAACTTTTTTTTAACCGTTCCGGTACAGTAGTTTTCTTTTGATCAAAATCGAATTAGAACATTTTAAACAATAGAGCACTTGCGTCATGAATACCAATCTGAATCGATCTGCGGATCGAACGGCCTGATCAGAATAACACGATCTGATCCGATTCCCGGATCGTTTTCCAGAGTGGGTTTTCAGCTTTACACATGACTGAGATGCAAATCATTAAAAAACAGTATTCTTTAGCTTTAAATTAAACCATGATAACAGAATGGATTCATATGGATATCTTTCCCTCTTTATGGTAAGATGATTGAAAAAAGGAATATGGAAATGTTGGAAATATTAATGATTCTTACTCTTCATCTTTTCCCCCATGATTGAAATAATTACGAGTTCTAATAGCCGAATAGAACTGAAACGCCTCAAAAAGGTAGTTGGCTTCACTGGTTCTCAGGCTGCAGGAAAAAAGATAAAACCGTATAAAATAAATGATTATACAAGTTGAACAATTAGCAAAAATTAATAGCTAACAATGGTTTCAACCCTAACAGCCCTAAACAACTAAAAACTATATAAATTTAAATAGCAAATAAACCCTATAAAGGTCAATAGATTTGAAAAGAATTTAAGTCAATAAAAAGCCTTCTTAAACAATTTGATAGCAGTATGGAATTGCTTTTAAGTGAGTGTATGCAAAAATGGCCGTGGAAACAGCATTATATAAATCTTTATTTATATTTGACAAAAATAATTTCTGAACCTACTAATAATGATAGTAAAGTTGTCCAATCTTTGATGCAATTTCACCAATCTGCCATCGTTTGAGATTGTAATTTTGGTCCAGTATAGCTCTAAGAAAAAGTTGAAATAATCATCACCAATATTGAAAAGTTAAGAAAAGTAAAAATCAAGGTGCCAAAAAATGAACCCTCTTCTTCTTCACCTTGCAGACTGCCCACTCCATTGACAATAGATAAAAAAGATCATGTTGTATATTTTCAAGAAAGTATGTAAGGAATTTATTCATAGCAAAATGATTGCTCAGTTACCTGTGTTCTTGTTGGAATTTCCACAACTACAAAAAAGAGAACTTATTCACCCTTTCAGGTATGAGTAGCAGGCAAATTTTGGCAACTTGCAAAGCATGTAATTACAAAATAATAAATATTGACATTATGACCTGATCATTACAGAACCCAGAATGTAAGCTCCATTAAAAAATATGTATTTTCTTTCTTTATAATTGATTTCTTTCCAAAGTGGCACATTGTCACAATGTTAATAATGATTAACTTTTGGAAGCTAGATAAAGACAAGAATGAATTTTCTTTTATTTATTTGGCTTATAATGAGAAATCAGCCAAACTTTAAAATTATAAAAACCCTTTCTCAATGAAGGGAGCGCCAAAGTAACTATTCGCTAGAGTGGAATTGTCAGGTAAATGATTCTGGTGCAGCAAGCATACAATAAGCCCAAAACGAGAAACTAAAACTGCTCAAAAATGTGGGTAGAATAATTAGACTGTAATGACTCATGTTTACTTTTTATTTAATGTTTGCTGGATCACATGTTCAGTTTTCATGTTACTTGTTTTGCCTGTGTTCAGTTGCATAAAAAATTCAAAAGTGTTGATAGTTGCTTTGTATCCATGTGAGTTCCCATGAAGAAGTTGTTTCTCTGGCCTATGATGCATATGATCTTGGTTTTTCAAGATGTAAATAGGTTTTGAATAGGATTTTTCAAAAAGAGGAATGTTCACAAAACTCTTTGTCAAGGGTGTAGGGAGTTATAGATTCAAAGGGTGGTTCTGAACATCATTTTGAAATTTAGCATAAATTTTGTTTAGGCCACATTTTGCATGTTTCATAGCTTCAACAGAACAAATAAAACACTGAAATGAAAGTATGTCTTAAATATGTGCATAGACAATTACCTTGGTGTATACATCAAATGCTTTTCCAAAATGAGACTGCCAGTGACTGTGGCAAAATTGGGGCAGATCTCTGCAAAATAAAAAAACAACTTAGAACCATTCATTTCTTAAAAAAAGTACTATGCAAGCTTCAAATTCTCCCACAAAGAGTGCTCTAAGATTAAGTCATCAAAAGCAAGGAATGAAGGAATGGAAACTAGAAAAATGATAAGGGATAAACATCTAGCATTAAAATCACCTTCATAAAGGAAGCATGGATAAGATATAGAGTAGTATCATGTCACCCTGATTGAGTATACCTAGATAAAAACTAAAATTGTTCTATTTTGCCTAAAGTTAGACACTGACAAATCCTTCTGGCTCTTCAGATATGTATATATTTCGAAAGATCAGGTAATTGGTTTCACAAAGTTTTTTGAAAAAACTGCTATACTTCTTTGTTATCTTGAAGTGGATCCACTTGAAGTGGGAATGCTCTGGGCGTTTAACTTGGAGGAGATGAATGTACTTGAATGCTCAAAAAACCCTGCATAATCAATCTTACCTTTTGCAATAATGAGGTACTATTGTATTTTAGATGCCTTGATTAAAGTACTGTCTCCAAAATTTGATATCTCGGAAATGAAAAAGCATTCAAGTCAGCCCCTTTTGCAGAATACTCTAGCAGAGCTGAAGCTACTATGTTGGAGCAGCAAATATTCTGCCGGAACATTTATCTTTTAAGAGATAAATTCTTATGAGAGACCTTCAGTTGTGCTCATAAATTGTAATAGAAGACCTTCAGTAATGCCCAGACCATATATTATTGTTTTGACACAATTATTGTGACAATTTTTTCAGAACATGAATAGAAAGCCTTCTGTCAGTAGTTAGGGTGTGAAATTGTTGTATACAGCGTACTCTTGTCACAAAATTTCTGAAAATTTTCCAGCGCCCCTACTACCAACTGCTCCTTCTTCAAATTTGCTCTGGATTCACCCCTTGCATGCAAGGTCTAGCAAAAGAGGTTGAATCTCATGAACTCATACGCAAATACCAAAACAATATTCTCTTTCGCTCTTGGGTATGTCAAACAGTGTTTCAAAAAAACCAAGTTCTCATTTTTTCTATAAATTTCACAGACTAGAACTTTTTTTTGACTTTGCCTTCCAAAACTTGAAGCGTACTAAGACGTGAAATGTTCAACAAATTTGCCAATTTTATTAATCAAGGCTTCACACCTCATTTTAGCAGGTCTTCCTACAGCTAGTGAAAGTGTTTATATTTTGCAAGTGGGGATGCCTGGGAAGTTTATCTGTTATCTTTAATTCAATTAAAGGGTTAAAGATGAACGCACTTTGTGGCCTAGTGGGAACCAAGTTCAACAGATACCAGATTTTTTTGAAAATTTAATCTTCACAGTTTTCTTTCATAAATTGAAGTCAACTTTGCAAGTCAGCTAGCAATTGGATTTCAAGCTTTTAATCAAATCTGCAACTTAAATTTGCTTACCAAATGCTTTTTTGATTGATTGTTCTTTTACTTACAATCAACTTTTGTTGGTTGGCAAAAGAAGTCAACACGGTTTAGACCTATAGCAAGTAAACAAGATTTTGGAAAAGGGGTTGAAGAGGTTGCATCAGGATCAAAGAGTTCCTTGAACTTCATTACAAGAAAACTGAATTATATGCGCTGCTTACGCTTATATTTTTTTTAGGCCACAAATAATGGAGGTGTGGCTGTTGGCTCAGTTCGGCCTCCCGCAAAGGGAACAAAATTTAAACACTATTTGGGAGGTTTATCAAGTACTTAGTTCATAAAATTGACATTAAACATTCAGTAGGTGTATTCTTTGTATAGGCATATCTTTAGATGTAGTTGCTTTGCCAACTGGACAGGCGGTTTAGAGAGTGTCATGTTATATGTTCAAGAACGTCCATCATGTCAACGCTAAGCAGTAGAAGTAACCATTGACGAAGTCAAGAAAACATGGTACCTTAGTCCTTCAAATAAGCTTGTTGATTTAGCCAAAAGCATGCAAAACTGCTCCACTATTTCCTTATCCTTCTTATTCATCGCCACGCTATCTTTTCCACCCTCGTTCGCCATTTTGATGTAACTCCCGCTCTTTCTACTGCATAATAACAAAGCGTACTTCGCAGAGGTCCAAAATTGCACGCAGTTACCCTGCGGACATTTTCCAAAATAACGTTTTGGAAAAGTGGGTTGGACACTGTTACACATCTAATTTGATTTCCGTAAAAAATGACTTTTTATTCATGAAGTTCTAAGAAACCTGAAGTTTTCTATGCTAAGTCAATGATCACCATGATGATAAAAGCAGAAAAACGTAACAAAATACTATATTAAACACACAGTCATCACACACACACAATAATAGAGTATGAAATATTTCTTAATTTTCTTTTTAAATTCCTCTGCGAAATGGGTATCTGTCCCGAAATTATCCTTTTTTTACATTCCAATTAAAATTTACAATAAAAATTTACTAGTTACACTACCTACAAAATACTTAACGATACTACAAGGACGATGCCACTGGGTGCAAAATACTATGACTACTCCGTAGCATCACGAAAAACTAAGACAAATTACATATGAATTACCAAAGGAAAAACAAAGAACACTACACTCTCTCTCAAATTAGATATCAGGCGAAAAATGTTAGCGCATAACAGCAGACAAGAACTATCCTTTGAAGATGACATAAACTATTCATAACCATTTTTTCTACGTTTAACAAACAAGGTTATGAAACTATAGCCCTGTGGCTGAAGAGGAGGAAACAAACAAAAACAATAAACAGTGAATGGATATAAAAATATCATAAAACATGAATAATGAAATTGATTATCGCAATTTATATTAGATTTCTTACAACCGTAGCTATACAACTAAATTTACTTATGATCGTTGAAAAAGATCACACAGAAATATTTTCACATGCAGCTAGAAACATAATTTGTTTCTGATGATACTATTTACAACGTTAATCAACAACAAGAAATGGCGAAGGGGTTACTTCTGAGAATGCTATCTACAACGCTGTTTCACATTGGCATCTGCGTACTGGGGACTCCTTTTACTTAAGAACGACCGGGAGACCAAGGAATTTATATAAAAAGTCCGATAGGATGTCAAGATTTGGGTTAAAAATGATATTGTTGTCAGTGAACTGATAAATGGGGGTAAAAGAGAGCAAATTATTTCATAAAAGAACGTAGAGAAGTTGAATTCAGTCAGCCTTAGGTATTAACAAAGGGGTGAACCTCCAACCACCTGGCATTACACTTTTAAAGGTTCAGATCCAGAAATATTATATCTTTAAAAACTGTCAATAAATTTATAAATTCTCATTGGGAGCCTAGACCAAAAGATTTAACGCCAAAGCAGTGAAACCTGCTAAATGCCTTGAGTGTCTCTTCCCGAATAATAATCGACAACAAACGAAAAAATATTTGATGAGAGAATAACCCCTTCCGACACTCCTCAATTAAGATCAAATTTATCACGTAAACTTTTATAAAATGTAGCTTTTTAACTACAAAAGGAAACGACAAGCACGCTGCAGCAAGAGGGCGGCCTAGTTTGTGATGACTATCTTTGCGAGAAACTTTCTGATTCTTAAAAAGTGGGTCTATTCAAGAATTTACGATAGAAAAACAAATAAGACATCTAGCTGAGAGAGAAGGTTCAATGCAGCTAGATTTACTGGCTAAAAAAACTCCCATTAACTGTCAAAACAAAACTGAATTGTGCATTTTGTAACGTTTTAAAATACTTGCTTGTTTTCCTGCCCAGGCCCTTCTACTTTGCAACCATCTAAAATATTTTTCGTTAATAATAACTTTTCGTTAATTTGGCAAGCAGAAATGGACTACAAATGTTTAAAACTTACACTCTGTTCCCCAACAGATCAACAAGTGAAAATGTTAAAGCCCTATAAAAACAAAGATTTCTCTAAAAACACGCTAACTCGTATACTAAAACAACATTAACCTCTTTTTCAAATTAAGTCCTCGATTTGATTGGGCCTTTCCAGTTGGCGCAGTCGTTGTAACCGAGGGCTTTCTCAGTTCATCAGCCTTACGAATAATTGTCGCCATGTCATATTCATCGCTAGGAAAATTCTAAAGCAAAAAGAATTAAATATCAAGCACTCGAACATATTATAAAACCAATATCTTTGATGTGAACTTAAAATTATTTTAGGCTTTCACAAAGCTGCACTACCTTCTATAAACTGCCCTAAAGTTGCAAACTTCTCAGAGTACAAAAAACTTGAAATCAAAACCCATATAAAACATAAAAGCCAGCGTTAAGAATGAAGACTTACTATAACTATTAAAAGATTGAATACAACGTTTGTAGAGGATATCTCAGCTCTAAATTGTAAGATGTTGCTCGTCGACGTTTAAGGCCAAGGTTTATCATTCAAAACCTGGTCTCTCTTTATCTAAGGTCTTGCAAAGTTTATGTTTGAACAAGTCGATTTAAATGACGATGATTTGAAAGATGGGAAGCTCTAGGGCTGATGGGATAGCGTAATATTAAAATATCGGCTATAAATGGGATGATACCTGTAGAAGCTTCATTGTCCACGCGAAGTCACTATCTAACAGTCTTTGTCTCATCAAACTGGCAAAAAGAGAACGAAATGAAAATGTTGATAAAAAAGAGAAAAATGTGGAATCACGGTCTAACAATGATATAAGGGATCGTGACACCAAAAAGTCAATTCGGTAGCAAAAAAAGAAATACCTTAATCACAAAACGAGTGAAAAAAAACGATGAGCGAGGCATTATTTGAAACCTAAATATCCGTACGTAAATATGAAATTCAAAATAAGATATAAAGCAGAATGCAATAAGGTTCTATGCAAAGTCTACACGTATATAAAGATTGTATTTTTAAGACATTTGAGATTTGCAGTATAGTTTGAATTTTATAAGGAGATAATGTTTTCTATATACGTCTATACTCACATTAACATTGCACAGCAAACATGTAGTATAAAATCGATCCTGTCAAGATCTGAAAACAGTGAATCCCAGAGCCTGATGACATCTACGAAAACAAACGTCCCGACATCTTCAATTAAGTTTTGAGAAGACAATAAATGAATCAGTAGTGGAATTTGCAACATGACACAGTTAAATGGGCTGATTAATTAAAATTAAGCTTGTTTTTTGCTCCCGAATAATATTTAGCAATTAATGAGAATCAAGAGCTGTTTTCGTTTAAGCTTGAAAATAAGACATCTCAATATGGGGCTGCAAGTTGAGATTTTCCCTAGAGGAGAAACACTTTTCCAAATATATAAGGCAAATTTATAGTGCAATCATTCAGCCAATTAGCTGCCACCCAATGGGTCATCAGTCAAAACAGTTGAATTTCAGTCCAATCTCTATTTAGTAATCTGTTCTCTGTGAGGTTTTATATCTAGTACTGTAAAATTTCATCATAAATTGTACAAATGCAGTCCTATCTTTTATAGCTAACTTGAAGGAATTCAATGATGCTTAGAATCAATAAAATGTGTTATCCATTCCTGGAGACGTACATAATTTCCGTCATTGAACTGAAAGTGCCTAGGTCATTTGCTCTCGCAGCCTCGTATTTTAAACTTGAAAAAGGAAAATTTCACAAACCTGGTAGTGAGAATTCCTGGGACAAAAGAAGCGTAATCCAGCGAAATGCGAAAAACTGAGGCTTTATACTCTTCTTTTCCTACAACAAAATGGACATAAGAATTCATATGAGAATTTTGAATTCAGTGCCATTTACTTAATGACCTTAAAATATTACAGGTCCAATGTTCATTTCAAACAAAAAATGTAAAGAGACTTGTCATGACACCAGGATACGTACCAAATCTTCAAATAGCTCTTGATCACTGCACTGTAGAAATTGGAATAACTGTAACATGACGTTTCCTACATAAAATATAAAAAGAAATAGAGATGTGTAGAAGACATGCAAATTTCTGCTTGCAGGGTATAAAAAGCCGGGGGTGTAGAGAAATGGCAATGTGTAGTGTAGTCGTGTAGTGTAGTGTAGTGTAGTGTATTTCTCTACAGCCGGGGGTGTAGAGAAATAGAATCGTTCTCTATTATTGGTGAGCAACTATTATCAAAGGTATGTTCGAATTCTCCAATGAAAGTGCTAACTGAAAACAACAAAGAAATTTCATAAAAATGAACTGATTGAAAAAGCTGTTTGCATCTTACCGATTCCACATGCAGAGTCGTCTAATGTTTTCAAAAAATTGTCCCTAATTTCCCCCATGAGATGGGCGAAACAGAAGAATGCATCGGCTTCAGCATGAGCTGGAAGGAAAACAAAGTCGAAATGTAGCATTACAATACTTAAATGTCACATACAGAACATCCATCCAGCACTTCGGAGGAGTAAATGCCTCTCATATCTTTCTAATAGAATGCAATTTGTTTCTGTTAATGGCTGTAATTCTGACTTGCATAAAATTTCTTTTGGTTTCCACGAGGATTAGTTTACCTATTGAGAGATCTCCTCCTTTAAGAATTAAAATCATACAAGTATTTGGTCCTATATTTTTATTTATACTATTATGTAGTTTAGTTTAATAATTTCTTTGTATTAATGATATATAAATTGTATGTTGAGAATTTAAGAAAATATGAAACTGAACTGACTGAATATGAAACTAAAATACTTGAAACGCCGTAATATCTAATTACCACCTATGCACAAGGCCTCTTTAATGGTAAGTCTATCTCAAGTCTTACGGAAACACAACATTCTGAACTACATTGGTTAATTAGCTGATTCGATCTTCTGACGTATATTGATATATAAAGAGTATTAGTTTCTACATATCATAGTACTAAATCGTGATTTATTTCATGGATACTTTTAAAAGGCAGGAATGTCCAACGGTAGTCCTAAGATACGAAATTCCATTTTGCATCCCCGTACCAACATAAGTTATTGATCCATCTCAAATAATGAAATTGAATTTCTTCTCTAGTAAACGTTGACTTTTCTGGACCTCAGCTGGTAACATTCTTGTAAAAACACTAAAATTAAATTCCTAGTAACTAATTTCAAACCCTATTGTAACCCAGAATGATCCTTTGTTTGAAGAAAATAACTAACCTTGCCACTCTTTATTTGGATCTGAAGCTAACACATTGTATATTGGTCCTATCACTTCGTTCATACCCTGTGTGCATAAAAACGTATGAACGAAGATTAAACTAATATTACAGTAAGCAGTATACGTGAACATATAAGAGATTATTATCAAGGAGGAAGTCTTTTAATCACAAAGAGAAAAATGAGGATTTTACTCTATGCTTATGGAGGGTTGAAAGGAAGAACTCTTAGGTTAGGTGCCTGTCAAAAGAGAGGTGGATACTGGAACTTCCCAAGATAAAGCTGGTAAAAACTTCAACCAATTTCCAGCGAAATAAGAAACACTGGCAATCTTTCCAGATTCTTTTAAAATTATTTTTAACAATTTTTAAACCAATTCTTATAATGTACCATTTATAATAAATTTAGATAATTTAGTTTCAATAAAATTTGTAAAAGAGATGAAGAGCCACAACTACATTGTGGAAAACCTCCTAATAACCATGTATATATGTATGCAATAAAAGTAGCCGAGACTAGAAATGCGTCATATATGAAGGAAGGTTGGGAAGGGTAGATATGCTACAGTTAAAGCCCGCGTATAAGAGCAAAATGAATTAAAAACAAACAGGCTGATAATTGAATTAGGCCCCCACGTAAAAGGAACCAAGTCAGCCTGTACAGGCCAAACAGGTCATGGCAAATCAAAAATAACTTTTTCGAAAGCTGCTTGAGAAACAAGATGTTTTTTGACAGAACCTGGTACTGAAGATAAGATATACTGTGAAATATATTATGTGTAAATAATAAAAAGCAAGTACAGAACTTACCTGAACATAGCCGACACCAGGGTTCAGCTTTGCATAAATAAACAACATTCTTTCAACAACCTACAGTACAAATTACCCGTTACTGATAACTGTTAAAACTTTATTTGCACGCTAATTTCTACTATCGTAGGGCCTATGCTTGTCTTGCTGTCAATAACAGTCAAAATGCTAAAGTTATTCACAATTAACTATAGACGTAGAAATCATAACAGAATTATCAACAAACAAACTGGCACCGATTAAGGAGATCATCATATTGTACCCTCTTAGCTGCAAAGCTGTCAATCAAAAAAAACAATAAAAGGGCATATCCTTTGTGTTCTCTTAACAATGTTATTGGCCGTTAACTTCAGCGGTTATTGTTGGATGTCGTTGATTGACAGCTGGAAGTGTGCTAGCCAATCACATTTAAGGCGATCTGTTTTCAATGCCAGAGGTTGATTTTTAAAAAAAAACATTTATTGCAATTCTAACGAGTATTTACCTCCCAATGAGCCTCTTGGCCTTCTGGCAGAAGAGCATATTCTTCCGCTCGTTTCTTCTTAACCTTCAATGAAGAAATTAAACGATCATAAAGTCAATTTTGGCTATAATACGGCTTGATGCCGACCTTGCATAAAGAAGCAATTCTGGAGCCCCTTTACAAAAAACATGGAGATTTGCGCAAGGATTGAACAAAGGCATATTTGCATAATATATACAGCTCATTTACATACAATTAGCAATTCAAATAATTTCTAAAATCAGAGAATCTTCCAGAGACGAACGTTAATACTTTTAAAAAGACCAGCACCAAAAATACGTTTATTACATCCAATTGACTTAACGTTGACCTAAAATATTCTGGTTGATAATCAGTAAACAGCCTTAATGAATAATGATAGAAATTCGTTACAGATTGTGGATTCTGATACATTTGCTGCAACTAATTAAATAGCAACTTCGGGTCACTAAAGCCACTTGAGTCGATCTTATCCTGTTTTCTTGTCTTCATTTCAGCCTATTTTTTTAAAAAGATGACTCTAAAGCCAGTTCGGAGCATTTGTAAGAGCTCGTCAACTTTCAAACGATCAGTTGTCTAATGATCGCATTAAGCGTGAAACTAGAAGTTGCAACTTAGAGCCGTTCCGTTCTACACAAGCGTGTACAGCTTTGCCTATACGGTTTCGAGGTCTTTATGACAGGCCACTTAAACAGTAATTGACTGTAAAACAGTTAAGTGGCAAACTCACATTTTTCACGCCAAGTCTGCTCATACCAATCTCTGAAGCCTCTAAAATGGCTTGTTCCACTCTTTTTCGCAGTGTTTCGCATGGTTTGTAAGTTCCTGTGTAAAATGATTGTATACTGAGTTTAAGAGTGGAATTTGCGAGTAACAAAATGTACATAGTCAAACGATACCTACCTAAATACAGATCGATTCTAAAACAATACCATACACAATATATAGTCCAAAATTTTCAAATATCTAGAAACTAATCGTAGTATTTCGTACCTAACATCAACCTCCCTTACCACCGAATTCTTTCACAATAACACTAGCTTTAGATATGCATCAATAGCAACACATTTTTGCAAATACTACGACAAAGAGGTAGAAAAGGCGATCCAACAGTTATACATTTTGTGGGTTAAACAAATAAAGATTCGCTGCATGAGATAAAATGCATAATTTACTTACAAACATAAACATTTTCGTTATAAATGTTTAGATAACTGATAAAACGTGAAGCTGAGGCAACGGTGAAATTTTCACCTGGAATTAATTTTAACGTACACATCTTTGTGGCTAAAACTGAATACTTATCAAAGAGCTACTACTTCTTGGGGCGATATCTTTAAAACTACATTAATCACGGTACTTAAAGTTGAATGCAAACAAAACAGAAGCAGAAGTGGCTAATACAAAAAGTGAGCAACGAAGAGATAGAACATCTAGCTGACGACAGCTGAAACTAATTTATAGCATGTATTGGTACAGGATGTCTCACCTCCTACATAAGATGCAGGGTACTCAGTTGGGTGCTGGAAGAAGGAGATATCTGGACAAAGCCTCCTGGAAAAAAAGAAAAGTTGACTGGATTTATTAATGGTTGAACATCACTGACGGCGGTAGCCCGAAGAGAAGAACTTATGTTGACAATGTCAAGTGGAAATGATCGAATAAATCTGCCTATTTATTTTGAAATGATTTTCTGTAACGATCGTTGTAGCTAATCTTGTAAAACCATCAGAAAAAACAAAGTATTCAGCTTTGCTTTCATAATAATTCTTCAAGTTTTGATTAATTCAGCCTTTAAAAATGTCTATTATCAAAACGTATTTGCTTTTCATGGCACATAGCGAGAATCACATTTACAATAGAAAATTACCTAACATCTCTGTCAATCTGAAGAAGCACTTCATTATCTTTAAAAAATGTCTGCCATTGACTTTCTGGGTCTAGATTTAAGGGCTGAAAGTAAAGAAAATAATGGAAAACATGCTTCTCATTCTGTTTTTATAAAGGTGTCAAAAACAATCTCACATTAAACAAACATGGAGTGTGTTTCATTGGGAAGAGAAAGAGAAAATATAAACACTGTTCAAGGTATTGACTGATTGAATTCATTAAGAGTGAAACCTGTTTCCATGGATACAAAATGCTGTTTCAAAATATTAAACATATTGAAGTACAGTAGATTAGTTTTAAAAGAAAAAACAAACTCTCAATGTTTGTTAGTTGCTAAAAATGTTAAAATAAAACAAACTATGATAGAATAGTGTTTACATTTAATATAAGCACAGAAGTATAGGCTTCTTTACTTTGAAACAGTATAGAGGAACAGAAAAATCTGTGTAATAGAATGCCAAACTATTGATGTCATAAAATAGTATCTTCGGAGTTTTAAAAAATTTGAGTCATATAACCACAAAGTGCACCAAGAAAAAGTTGAATTCAGCCTAGTCAGACCTTTATGGGGCTTAAGGAAATGATAAGACATGGCAAATGTCAGATTTATCCATGATAGCACTTTTGACTTTGATAAAACAGGTAAAACGAATGGGAATCAAAAATCACATCAACACGGCTTGCAAGGATTAAACTGTACCCCTAAATGTGCTAAATAAGCCAAATGTGTTACAAATTGGCTGATATATGGCAACAAGAGCACCAGCTCTTTCCTCACCAAACCAATGTAATTTGGACTAAAATCCACAAACTAGGCAACAAAAAGTCATCTATTAGCAACCCTCAGTACTTTAACTGGCTATCACAGTTAATTGTCTTTAGTGCCATTATCATGTTGTTATACTATCACAAAATGGCATTGAGGGCTTCAAACAAGAAAAATAGCACACAGATCCATATGGGGATCAAAATAAACAAGAGGGGGAAAATGCCAGCTTGACAGGTTTCTTGTTTCTGATCACTCAGCAACTGCTTTCTACCTTCAAATTTACAAAACTGCCTTATTTCAGTTTAAATTCCATTATAAGAAATTATTTATGTACAAAATAATTATGTGACTTTAATCCTCTCGGCCACCAAGTATATATCAGCAAGTTCAAAATAAAAGCATAATTTATTAAAGGAAACTTACATGGTCCAAACTAAGATCGCTTCCATTCAGCTTGTTTGATGATGGTTGAACAATAATGTCACTTATAAAATTTTGATACTTTGCCCTAGGTTAAAAAAGCAAAATTGCAACTGGATGGGGTGGTTTCTTTCACCATCAAGTTGAGCAAAATGTAAACATCAAAAAAGAAAAAATATCTTATTTACAAAATATTGCAAAATTTTAAAGTAGTAAATGCATATGTTATCTAACCATTAATTAAATTATATCCTTAAATATTAACCTTTTGCTTATGTCAGATTTTACAGAACAGTGACAGCATTATATTCTTTTTAATTTCAACAACAATCAGCTTAATGTTATCCAGAAAAGTAATCATATCCATGAAAGATGATCAACAACATGTTGAAAGGATGCTAATGAATTTATGACTAAAATTTGCTTCACGCTGCTGAGTAAAGGAAGCTATCAACAGAGAGAATGACACAGAAATCAACATGGATATGACACAGAAAATCGAGAAATTGAGCAGGCACAATGTTGATAAACAAGAGAAGAACCTGTAAAATATAGAGGCTTCTTGTTGGCTGACAGTGGGTCTTTAAAGTAAAAGCACTGTACCTTTCTTTCTCCAAAAATGTCTTCCATTTTGACCTGTCTAGTGGGAGATAGTTCAACAAGATCTGTAAATAAAAGATTAGTTTATTCAATATTTGCAATTCAACTTTTAACATCAAGTTATAAGAAATGTTGCCAACATTCATTCTTTTATTAAAGGTAAAGAAATACATAAGATATGTCACCTTCCAACACAGAGACCGAAATCCTGCCTTGTCTGGTATGCCTCTTTGAAAAATAAAACAAACATGATAAAGGTAAAGCGAAAATAAAATATAATTAAAATATAATTATTGAATCTAGGCTCTTGGTGTTCAACCAAAATGCATTTTGGTAGGATATGGCAAATTGCAGAAAAAGAAAAAACACAATTTCAAACATGATTACCTACCCTCAAAACAAATTTCCCGTAACTTCTTTATGTCAATCTTTGGTGTGGACAAAATGGTATTTAAGAGTGCAACCCTAAAAAATTCATATCGTGTTTCGTTATTTGCATTACATGAAAAATTTAGAAGGAGCTTTTGCTCTGATGAAGCCCTGTATGCTGGGCGAAATATTACCCTTCACTAATTTATGTGTATTTATGGTTGCTCATTCTAGTCATATTGTGGTGTTTCTTATTTGCTACCTTTTCAGCGATTTTTCGCCGCAAGAACTCTTTGGAGTCCGTCAAGCAGACTGCTATTGTGACCTTTTCTTTATTCACACAATACATACAATGCCTGCCAAAAGTATGTGGAGCACATGGCTATTTATTGCTGCATTTGATATCTTTCATTCCTTTCATGAAAAAAAATTACTACTTCTGCCCCCTTCCTCTCGAACAACAATGTTGATAATTTAGAGAAATATCATAAAAGAAACGCAAAAGAAAGTGCTTCCTAAAATCCTAACCTGTTTGATAGTAAACCAACATTGTTCTGTAGGGGAGAGGGGGATGATTGATTTTGACCTTGGAAATTGACGTCAGTGTTCCAAGACTTTTGGCAGGCATTGTAAATTCTATATTAAGAGCCTTTTTGCAGGCATGACCTCTCAGTGTTCCATGTTGCCACAATGTTTTCAAGAAACAATTTTATTCTTATGTTGTAGTCTCTGGTTACTGGACTTGGTATTCAATTTAAAGCCTTTTAGTTTTGGTTTCTTGTTTTAATGGGAGGGGGCTCACTTTTGATTAGTTAACCTACTTAAAGAGCTCCTCCTTAATCAGTCAATCTTAAATACAAATGTAAAGAAACTTAATTATTTCATTTTTGTCAGTATTATTAACTTTTAGTTGGTCACAAACATTTCATGACATCATTCATGACATCATAATTAAGAAACTCTTAAGAAACAATGAGTATTGAAATTTTCAGAATATTAAGAAACTGGAGTACTCAACATGGACCTTTGTTTCTTTTAAAAAAAGGAGGGTACTTCTAATGAGGAACAGTTTTTCAAGAGTGGCATTCAGGAAATAAATTTGATGTTCATAAACTGATGTTTTGAAAATAGGGGTTGATTCACTCAAGGAAGGGATGATATCATTGAGATGGATTTAACTACTCAGCTAAAGTAAAGGAGATGATTTCTTGCGTGTTGATTTAAATTAAAGTTTTTCATGGTGATAAAGACAAGATGAGGTTGAAACTTTTGGATCTTATTTGGTAGAAATGTTAAAGCCGAATAAATTACTTTGAAACCTCAAATCAATGGCTAAGCTATTTAAATAAGCAGTTTATTCGTGATGTTTCTATTTCTCTATCACCACGATTCTTGTAAATTACGTATGTGCCAAGTTTATTGCCATTGGTACGGTACTTTGACCTTCCTTGTTGTGGGACTTTATGATGGACACAAAAAACAGCCTTGGACTTTTCGCTGAATTAAGTCCTGATTCAAAAAGCCAACAAATTTCTGAGGGAACTAAAATGGACGAAAGAACGCTGAAATAATTTGTCCATCAGTCTTCTTTTTAGCTGCGAATTTCAAGTGCAGGATTGAAGATAAAGTTTGCATCGTGTTACTGAAAATGCCTTAATTTGGATTGGCAACATGATGCTATATTCAAGCAGTGATTCTTTCTTCTTTCTAAATTACTAGCTTACTTTCAATAAGACTACGATAAATGGAAGAAAAAGCCCCATACCTTTCTTGATACCGTCCGGCCATCATCGAAACGGGTTTTCTTGTTGTCACTTGTGACACCGAGCCGTGCTCCACCGAAGACGCCGATCAGAAACCTCGCAGCGGCATTATGACGTTGCCCCTAACGAATGTTTATCATTTGTGCCCATTTGAGGAAAATTTCCGAGGGGCCAATTCTAGGATTTGCGGTATTTGCTGGCTAGCAATTCACTACCCTGGGTACCAGAGTCTCCCAGAGTCCAGAAAAGTTGTTAATCTTCCTCCGGCCAAGCATATCTTACTATATAAAACCTTCCTCATTTTTAATGTGATTTAAATGGACGTAGTCTGGAATTTGGGGGTACTCGACTAGTTTTAACCCCTTTACTTGAAACCCCTTTTCATGTCTTAATATATAAAACCTACCTCATTTTTTTAATGTGTTTTGAATGGACGTGCTCTGGAATTGGGGGGTACTTAATGTGTTTTAAATGGACGTGGTCTGTAATTGGGGGGTACTTAATGTGTTTTAAATGGACGTGGTCTGTAATTTGGGGGTACTCGACTAGTTTAACCCCTTTCCTGTATTTCCAAAACATTTTTAAAAATTGTAGCTTGTTTTCAATTATAGATATTTTTGGGACAGATAAAAAGTAACAACTCTATGTCAATTGATAACAAATGCGTGTCATAATTTAAACATATAAATTATCAAAAGTCTGCGCCTAAATTTTACAATGCAAAACATTTCTGTGACAAATTTAATGTTAAAAAACAGGAGGTTTATAAATATTATTCGATTTTTTATATTTTTGTCTGACTGCATTTTCAAAGCCCAAAGGCAATAGGATTTTTCATTTTTCTATAGTCTTCAAACTTTTGATCACCTTCTTCAATTTCCTTTTGTTTCTACACCTTCCTCCGGCCAGTGGTCGTTGGGCCATCATGACGTTTCCCTGACTCTGAAGTCTCCATTATTTAGGCTCAGAACTACAGTTCGAAACATAGTCATCGCAGAAAAATAATCATCTACAAATTCGTTATCCCCGGATCCATGAGGCTCTGATACCCAGGGTAACGATTCACAGAAAAAAGAGGCTATTTAGAAATAAGACAAAAAGATTTTCTGACTGCCAGTTTAATAATCTTTCACCTTAAAACATACATTACAGAGCACTGAGCGCTGTAATACAAACTGTAATACAAACTTGATAACTACTGTCTGTACAAATCATAACAAATAAATCAAGGTAAAATAAAATAAAACATCAAGTCCTCCATCTGCCATTTTTCCCGATACGTAAGATTGCTGAAAAGCAAACTGCTGGGGATCAAAAAGTAGGGTATGTGGTTTGAAGTCTTTTTTCTTCAATTTCAGTTCTGTTTCTATTCTGACGAACAGTTGATTTAAGAAGGATGGCCTGAGCCTGAAAAAGATCTTAATTCAGCTCTCAAAGAAGATTTGCTCGAAATCGATCTTGAGCATATAGTTTTCAAAATAGAAGAACATAGCCCCGTTTTAGCAAACTACTATTAATCCTCTTAGAAACTCGGCAAAGAACAAGAAATTAATAAAGAGAACGAAACTTCTAAAAGACTACGGAACTAACATATTGGAAAAATAAAATCAATACGAAAATATCTACAGAACCTAAAGCCAAAATAACGTACATATACTAATAAAAGATAAAAATATAGATTTACTAAAAATAAGACTAACAGGAATACTTTTGAATATTTACAAATAAAAATACAGCACGATCTGGATTTATAATACGAGGGTTTTTATTGAGGCTTTGAAATGACCAGCAGAAGAAAACAAACACGAGGATACCAGAAATGCTAAGCATAAAACTGGATTGCAAAAGAGCTGGCGAGAACACAGGTGATGACTGAAGGGTTTTAAACAAAACTATTGAATAATGTTAACCTGTATATGAAAATATCAAATTAGGCTGAACTAAGGAACTTTTCGAGCACAGAGTGACAAAAAGGGAAAGCTTAGTGGCCTTTGGTATGATGTTGTATTTGGAAACAAAGGGTGGAATATTTTGTATGCAGCAGACTAGCGTCAAGCTACTGGCATCTTTGCATCCTTTCCGTTTGGTAGTGCATTTTAGGGGCATCTTAATAAAACCTACTTTTTTCGGATAATGAGTCTCATCAATTGATAACTACTCTGCGGGCCTTAAATTGTCAAAATTGTTTGAAAACTGGAGATGTGTACTTTTCCAAACAATATCACAAATGTCTACTGGTACGTACATCCCTGTTTCGGTCTCATTGACTGGAATCATGTTAGAGAATGGGCCCCACAAAGCTTCGAAATAACTCTCTGCAGTGCCTTCTTTTGATCTACTAACTGCCGCAGTTGCTTTTCAGTTTTTCGATGAGATGCGTCTGCTTCATAAAGTTGTTTTGTAAGGTTCGCGTTTTCAATATACAGCTCTTGGACTAGATTATCGGATCGCGTTGATTTGACGTCCATAAGGTGTTTCTTCAAAGAAAAAACGAGGACAGTTACAAAAACGAAGCAAAAAAGTATAATTGATTCAAATTTAAAGGGTCGGTATCCTTTAACAATAATTTATCAGACATACCTGCTCTTTAAGATTGGGCTCAAATCCAGCAAAAGTACATGTTCTCTCATTTTTTTCCATTAAAAAACCTTACGGTATGAAATTTATCACAGGAAAAAATTCATGAATCTAACACCAAAATACTCTTTCTATGCCGAAACAAAAAGACAGCGTGAGATGACAAGATAAAGAGGGGGGGGATACCATACCTCCTTACTGAATTTTCCGTTTTTTTCATGCAATGATTCCTTCGTTTCTTTCAGCAGATTTTCCAAATTCTTTTTCGCCTGCTTCAGTTCCTCCATCTGAGCGTCCCATCCTTTCTCGCGGTTTTCTAAATCCTTTATGTAACGTGCTTTTTCCTCGAGCTAAAATCAGAGATAAGTACTGTCAAAAACTAGATTATCGGGGACGAAAGGGGAAAGTAAAGCGTTCAAAAGCTGACATTAAGAGAATCCTAACTCTCAAAAGGGGCGATTTTATAGTAAGAAAGCTTCTACTGCAAGCTTTCAAAGGGGAACACTTGCAAGCGGCAATTTCGTTGAATGGGATGGTTATTAGTCGAGGAGTATGCTCAACTGCATAGTATCGCGAACGGCGATGAAATAATTCAGCAATTTGATTGGCTATTTTGCAGAACGAACTGATAATAGCAAATCAGATCACTTCAAACATACATCGCAAAATAGCATTTATAGCACAGTGTGTCCTAGAATCTTAGGCCATTACAGTAACGAGCTTTCACCTTTCTGTTCAAAGTAATGACTTCCGCTTTTGCATCATTGAACACTTTAGCCTTCAGAGCTTGATCTCTGTCGCTTGCTACGGTGGCGCGATTCAGCTGTTCCCTTATTTCTTGAATTTCTCGTAAATATCTTGATCTCTCTGTAGCTGCTGCTGTTGTCGTCAGATTTAGCTAGAAAAGAACAGAAATTTGGATACTTCTCTGTAGCATCGCATACTTATATTTGAGAATTCATTAAAACTCACGAGGCTCAGAATTATAATGATTAACCATGGACAATTCTTCATGAACATCTTCTGTAATGATCATTACCATTGAAAAAGTAAGAATTGTTAGATATCTTTTGCAAATAATAAGTGAATGCGAGTGCCAGATTTACAACATATATTTCAAAGGATGCAATTCTGGCGGCCTAAAACTTGGCATAACGAGCCCTGAAGGTGACATTGCGATCGGACAGCTCCTTTGGCCGAAATGAAGCTGGAAAGCAATGGACGGTGTTTGTACGAACCTTTCTTTCACTAACATGATATGCAAGAACTTGAGAGTCTTATAAACGAGGCCTTACCCTTTCCTTCTGTGCTTCTAACTCTTTTTTGTGGATATTTTCCATATTTTCCAATTTATCCTGGGTGTGTTTCAAATCTGATTCCATTCTCGAGCGGCTGATGTCTTTCTCTTGGAGCTCGGTCTCCAGGCTCCTGTTTCTCGACTCTAATTGTCGCGCAGTGTTCTCAAGATTCTTTAGATCGTATCGCAACTGCCAAAGGGAAGACTCATTGAGAAAGTATTTAGCATTCAAGAAACATAAAAATGCAGCTGATGATACCTGTAAGGTATCAGGCTTTATAGAGTCTTACTAAATTCGGTGGGGAATTTGAGAAAATCCCCTTTATCACAAGACCAGACAGAACACTTTCAACGTTACCCTAACCTCTTAGATAGACCAAAATATCTTTGGCATTACGACATTTTTCTCAAAATTTTAGTGGCATTAAGACTAAGCCAAATTTAAAAAACAAATACGAAAACAATACCTTTTCAAACTCTGATAGCTCTTTCTGGCACTCTACGATTTGCTTTTGCAATTTAGAATTTTCTCCCCTCGTGTTTATCAAATCATTTTCAACTTTTTTCAAATTCACTAGCTGTGTATGTAAGCGATTTTTCTCTGCTTCGGTTTTATAAAGATGTTCTTGTTGATCCGTTATTTCTTTAACGCTGTTTTCCAGAATTGTCGTCTTCTCCTGATTCAAATCGTGGTTTTGCTTTTCTAAAATGATTCTCTCCTTGTTTGTCATTTGAATCTCCGTTTCTAACGATTTTATTCTAGCCTGCATAAGAGATTTCTCTTTTTTAAATTCACCTATTTCGTTTGCATCTTGCAGCTGGCTTAGTTGCTTTAACTCCAAACTCTGAACTTTTGTTTCTAACTCTTTTTTCTGTTCCTTCAAAGAGTTAAGTTCATTTTCCAAATGTTCGACAGTTTTCTCAAGCAGTTGAGTCTCCCTGCCCACTTTGGAATTTAATTCGCTTTCAGTTTTCTTCTTTAAAATCCCCAACTCCTTCTTATGATCAAGTTCCATTTTCTCCTTCTGTTTTCCAAACCGTAAAGATAACTCTTCTTTGGTCCTCTGCATCACTTCCTCCATCTCAGCCTTTTCCGTGTCGAAATTCTCCTCCATTTCTGCCTTCTCAACCTGCCAGCTCAATTCTAATTCTGCTTTTTCCCTCACAAAATTCTCTTGCAAATCTTCTTTTTCGGTTTCGTATTTTTTCTCCAGCTCAACCAGCTGGGTCTCAATCATAGCCTCGAATTCAGTCTTCATCTGCTCTTTCAATACATCCTCTCGTTCTTCAAAAGCTTTCTGTAAATCTGCAATTTCTGTTTTATAACGGTCCTCCACACCGTCTTTTTCAACAAAGAGCTGTTCTTCAATCCTGGCCTTTTCCTCCAAAAACCCAATCTCCAACTCTGACTTAACTTTTTGAATCTCTTTCTCGAAATTCACTTTCGCTTGCTTCAACTCCTGGCTCAACTTTCTATTTTGCTCGCTTAGGCCCTTTTCTACATCCAATTTTTCTTGCAGCCCTTGCTTTCTCGTATCTGATATTCTCACAGCCATTTCGTGCTCGTGTTCTGCTTCAATACTTTCCCTCAACTCTTTCTTATCGCGAGCAAACTTGAGTTCCATATCCTTCTTCTCTCTCTTGTGTTCATCCTTCAAATTTGAAATTTCCTTTACATAATGCTTCTCCGAATCCAACAGCTGCTGATTAAACGACTTTTTCAGCTCGTTTATTTCCTTCTTGTTTGTTTTTATAATATCCGTCTTTTCATCTTCATAATCAGCAACCATACTTTCCTTTTCCTTGTTCCACTTTCTTTCCAACTCATTGATATCACCCTCGTATTTGCTTGCCAGCTCTTCTTTAAGAAGCTCGATTTCTTTCTTTGATCTCTCCAAATCTCGATTGGCACTGGAGTACTTTTGCTCAACCTCTGACATGCTTATTCTATATTTCTGCTCGAGTTCTGCTATTTCGTTCATGAAGCGTAGCTCTAGTTCAGATTTCTCCCTCTCAAAAGCCCCCTTTTCCAGCTTCCATTTTCGCTCTATATCATTTACATTGTCACTGTGTTTCTGGGCAAGCTCCTCCTCAAGTACTCGTAGCTGACCCTGGGCCTGCTCGTTGTCCCTCAAAGAAGCTGACAATTTCTGCTCCAATTCTAATATCCGAGCTCTAAAACTTTGCTCAAGTTCAGTCCTTTCATTGAAAAAGCTCATTTGCAGCTCAGCTTTCTCGGCCTCAAGCGTACTAATTTCATTTCTCCACTTTCGTTCAATTTCATAACCATTACTCTGCTGTCTTTTCGCTAACTCGGCCTTGAGCCTCTCTATTTCCTCTCCTGCACGTTGCAATTCCAACTTAGTTGCATCCAGCCTTACCTCCATCTCTGCAGCCTTTGTTCTGAATTGCTGCTCCATTTCCGCCTTTTCGTTGACATATTTCAGTTCCATTTCCGCCTTATCTGTTTCTAAAATGACAATATTCTCTTTAAGCTTGGTGACCTTTGATTTGTATTTCAGATCCGTTTCCTCCTTCTCCTGTTTGAATATGTTTTCTAGCTTCTTTTTCTCTGATTTCTGCATCTCTGCTCGTTCGACTTTCTCTGTATCTGACTGGCTTTGAATCTCATCTTTTTCCCTTAAGAACCCAGAAATGATTGCATCTTTCTCTGCAGTGTATGTTTCCTCCATATTGCTTAACCTTATTTCGTACTCATCAATTAGCAATTTCTTCTCCAAATCAACTTTGCTCTGCAGCTCTGCAATTTCCTCAGCCTTATCTTCTTCATGCCTTAGAAGATCTCGTTCGTATTTCAATTTGGCCTCGCCTACGTCACCTTCTAACATCTTCTGTGTGCTCTCAAGATCTTCCCGAAGGCGGCTAATTATTGCCTCTTGCTCGCGAATTTTTTTCTTAAATTCTTGAGACCCTGAAAAATCATGTTGAAGTTATTAAAACAATTATTTCTTATCAAAAAATTTACAGTTACAAAATTCAGGGTTTCCTTAGAATTGAGATGAAAACTCAGTTTTTAGTGTTGTTTTTATTTTTCAAATAATTTTGGGGTTTCTACAAGTTTTATTCTAGTTCTAATTTTCATAAAAGTAATATCAAATTATGATAGTAATACTATTATGCACAAACACGTCCACTTCACTTTTCATAAGGTACAAAAAAAGAAAAGGGTAGATTTCTAGGTCGTATGATAAAAGCTAAAATGACAAACGTTTGCACGTAGAATTCCAGAGCTGGTAATATATGAATTTATTCTAAAATGTGAAACAAATTTGTTTTGCGACAGCATCAGCTGTAGGGGAATATTCAGAATGCCACTCCACACAAACTCATTTTCTTTATTAAGGGTACTTCCAAAAATCACTTTTAATGAGTGTGCATTAATTTCACTGTGGCTTATTTGATAATACTGAGGGGGATATCATATTTAGACATTGTGTATCAGTCATATTCAGGTCAGATAGCAAAAAAAATAAAATAAAATGAATTACCGTTGTCGTCATCATCATCATCCACCATTTGCATATCAACATCTTCTTCTTCTTCTGTTGTTTCACCTTCTTCATTTCGCTTTATAATTACTGGCTTCGTATAATCAGAGAGATATGACCCGACCTTGCTGACCTTTGGACTCTCTTTGCTACGATGACTTTTGCCCTTCGACCTTTCGCTGACACTGTCGTCTTCTGCTTTGCTGTGAGTATGCCGCCTTCTGTGTTTCTTTTTACCCATTGTGTTCAATTGAGCTTTTAGATTCTCTAGCTGAACATGTAATTCGTCATTTTCATCACGTAGCTCCTATAACAAAATGCATATTGCTGCTCTTTGAAACTTAAAGGATAATATACTTATAAATAAATGATAAATACATTTCATGACAATGAAGATTACATTAAAGCGACTTGTAGTAAAGTGCTGAAATATAAATTTTCTTAAACAAATTCAATAGCGTTGATGAAAAACTGATTTCAAATGATGTGCGACATCTGATGACCATTTCTGTTCTAGTTAATGTTAATTCTAATTAATATTCTAGTTTTTCGATCTCGTGGCAATACCTGAATCAATTTTCATCATGCCAATATAAAGAAATTTCGCAAAAAATTACATGAACATCATTCCAATAAAAAAAACTTCAAAGCCTAACAAACTCAGTACAAACATTTTCATCTACTCTACATACATCATTACTTTGTCCCTATACATAATGTGTTAACGGATTTAGTGCTTTATATAATCACAACCTTTTTTATTTGTTCCAGTTCCGTAACCGTTCGTGTTTGGCTTGTAAATTGGTCACGCAACATCTCTCTGCTCGCTTCCAGCTCGATGATCTAAGGGAAAAACTTATTGTAATAAATGGCGACGTAAGCATAAACGCTGACTAGCTCTCAGACGGTTTGATAGACGCGATGTGAAAATACATTTAACGATCTTTTTATCACTTATTACTTACTCTCTTTTACCACACAACTCTTCAGCGTACAAATAAATATAACTAAAACATTAATTAAAAGAAAAAAACTGCTCTTTCAAGGGGTTGTGTTTTCCTCGCTCTTACTTCAAAAGAACTCATTGAGACAGAGTCTCTTATTTGCATTGGGATCTCGCTCCGGGTACTTGCTTCCTGGTATCCGAAGGACTTTGTACAATAATTAAGACGAAGCAGAGGAATTTGGAAACCATCAGTTTTTCTTATGTTGTATTTCGAAATATTAGACCTAGTAGTGAATTTATTTTCGAGATATTCTCTGGGCAGAGAAGAACTGAAAGGATTTCAGGCGTAGGATTTGAGATACACTAGGAGGTTATTTAATTTTGCTTAAAAGCCTTTTTTCTGGAGATTTCCAACGAATACAAAGTGGTGCGTGAATCAAAAGTAAAGTGCAATTCACCATCACTTGTTTGTAAAAGACGTGAAGCAATATCAAAAACATAACAAGATGGCACAATATGCTTACTCTATTTTGAATATCAGCAGTTGATTCCAGATCTTTTTCAAGCCGAAGAGTTTTTCTTTGCTCCTCTTCTAAATCAGAAATGACGTCTAAAACATGCTGCTGCAGCCGATCGATTTCCTGAAAATCAGAAAACAAGTTGATCATTACTAGTGATAATGATGGAGGAAAAACAATGAAAGTGACGACGATGATAGGGGATAGCCATGATGGATGATTTATTGATTTTTATTATTTGATTGACTGATTATGACGATGATTGCTTGATTAATTTGTGATTATGATTGCGATCGTCATCATTGATGCTGCTAATAATAATTGGAAAGAGTTTACACTTACTGATTCGGCTTCCAGAAGTTTGTCTTTTAATTTGCCCTCCTCAAGCTTAGCACTCTTCAACTGAACCTCTAGTTCAGCCTTTTCCTTTGAAAACGAGGATCGCAACTGAGCTTGATCCGATTGCCATTCTAGTTCCTTTTGCTGTAATTTTCCGCTGTATACTTTATCTTGCTGACTGTAAAAACAAAGAAATTATGAATCATTAAAAGAAAAATATTACAAATAAATTTATTAAATCACAGCGCTATGATCTAGAGCTCAAATTATCCAGATTTGTGACTTTAGAAATTGAGAACATGTTTCAAGAACATAATAGTTCAAAAACTAAAACAACATTTGTATACAATACCAAGGTTTTTTCTTTAAGCGAATTGTTCCTTGACTTTTCTAGCAAAATCCTGCACTGACACGCCGACCTACACTGTTTGCCACAGCACAACCACTGCACTGTTTGCCACAGCTCACAACACAAAATATTATATATATGCAATGCAAAAACGGAATTATCGAGGACGATTATTTTCACATTTAGGAGCACTGGAACACCATTTTCTAAAGATATACTTACACTTATATCCACAAAAAACACAGCACACCACTTTCTTCTGCCTTGAGAAAAGCTACAAGATGAATTTGATAAAATATTCTGAACCAGTCACTTACTTTAGCTTTTTCTCATATTGCTGCTCGACTTGCCGCGTCTGTTCCTCACTTTCTCTTATGAGCATCGAGCTGTCCACTCCAAACTTGCTCACACTTCCTTTCAGTTGATTCCTTTCTGACGTCACCGACTCGAGTTCTCCTCTACGGTTGAAACATCAAATGAGTCCATAATCATATTATCACATGAGCCCATAATTATCTTCAACAAGTCAAAAAGATTTCGTAGTTTAACGGACAAAGATCATAGAAAAAGCAATTTGTTTCATTTCCGTGTACTGTTTTCTAGAAAAACTGTTTGAAAAACCCAAAGAAATGTTATCGTCAAGGAAACTACCTTGGTGACTCACAACAAAAGGTAACAATTCCATAAACTATATAAAAATATTCTTTCTACTTATTCACATGAGTGTTTTATCCCAAAAGCCTTAAGACTCCATCTACATGTAGCAATATAACCTGAATCTAAGAGAAAATCAGTAAGAGCAATTGCTGTAAAAATCCTAGCAAACATTGCGACCTACGACCTTAGGCCATACCTCTTTACGAAAGGCCTCAATGCATCAACCATATCATCGGCCCATCGATCGTACTGGCTGACAGTCGAAAAATTATCCTCAAACACTCCTGTTTCATCTGAACCTTCAATAATTCCACGAATCTTTTCTGGTGCAAACCTTGGCATCTTTGCGTTTATATTTCGTCAATAAGATAAAGAATTTTGCAAAAATCTTCGAAAGTTTTGTGAGTATCAAGTAACACCCATGTTAGTATCTCTATTGCAACTTTGAAATGAACTTGCCAAAACTATAATTCTACACAGAGTTTGCTTAGAAGTCACGTGATTAGAGTGTCTAGGAGAAGCCTTAAGGAAAGCGTGGTCAAGCATCTGTGGACGCTGTTTATGCTTCTTGGAAGCATTTGTAAACAATTATGATGAAGGCAGATGGCCTAAAATATGCGTGCACCAGCATATAGAGAAGAAAAGTAAAGAAGATGTCTGCTGGGAGTGCAATATTTGAAGTGGGGCGAGAAAGGAGCAGGAGAAAATGCTAAAAAACAGAGATTTAGATTGACGAAATAAAAGAAAGAGATCAAAGGAAGACCTAGTTCGGTGGGCAACCCGAAGAAAAATTCGTTATGAATAATTGAGTGTCAACCATGAATTCAAACACCAGTTTTGGATTTGCACCAAAGCGAGGCTGTATAATTAAGACATTAGTCTGTTTACAGCAAGACAATCTGCATTCTTTGTTTATTTCAACAGAACTCATGGGTTATGGCATTGTCCTTCATACTCTTTTGATCCCAACGCGACAAAATAAGTTTGTGTGTCACAAAAATGCCGGAAACTTCTAAGGGAATGGGTTCATTTATGCAAGCAAAACGAAAAAGCCTTATAAACATTTGCTAGATACGAAAAACGATGTTAATATAACCATAAGAAAGCTGCTTTGGCTAAGCTTTTTTAGCGGGATTATACAAAAGAATAATTTGAAAAAGGAGCAATAAAACTTTATACGGAAAACTGTACAGGCTGTAAAAAATTCATGTTTTAATGTTAATTGTTTATGTAGATAATTAGAGTAACAATCGAGGATGTTACATCTGTTAACAAGTAGATCGATGAGCTGTCCGAGAAAAATTTTGTTCGCCAACTATTTTAGTACACAAACACACATCCCGATATGAAGCAAGGTAATAATGCTGCAGACAAACTTAACATGTAATCTCTACTGGGACAGTAATTATATTTACTCGTACAGAGAAGCAAACAAATATAGGGTAATTATATTCTGATATTACGCAGGGAAGGCAGCATAGCCGACAGGGACACAAACTTTAACATATATGGATGATTTGTGGCAAGCTGTTGGAGATTTTGATGGTAATGACCAAACGATTCTTTTTAAAAACAGTGTGTTGAAGGAATAATTAGATTTGATGAAAAATAAACAACTGGAAGGTATAAATCAACCGGAACAAGTAAGTATTTTACATGAGAAAAATACATTAAAACATTTATAGGATAAAAATTAAATGAACAATAAGCGATTACACACCTTAAATGGTTGATTTCATGCAGGTATGCTTGCAAAACGGCCTCTGAAACAGCTTGAAAAAACAAATGCATTTTGTAAATAAAAAAAGAACTCCCCTTTATCCATCTCTAATAAAATACAAATAATGAAATAAACCATTAATGTATAAGTAAACTGGATGAAAAATAAAGATGTAAATACATAATCTTCGGTATAAATTAGTAAGCCTTAAATTCTTATAACTGTGAGTCATGATCACAGACGAGTCAAAAAGAAACGTTAAAAAGTAAAACGAGGTCAGCTAAACCAAAAGAAAAAGCCTAATATTGCTTTATAATCAGCTGATGTATTATCTATTCAGCAAATTTGGAAACAAAAGCTAATATGCCTGCCAAAATTACTTGGAACATCCAAAAATCCCTGAGTCTGGCTTTAAATGTTTCGTCTTCTTTGCAAATTTCCCGTCACAGACATATAAAATTTAGACCACGAGATGAAATTATTTTCAATACAGAAAACATATTTCCTTATGTTATAGCAACCACGCCATTTTATAGTAAATCCACGTTATATTATAGAGAAGATAAGGATGGCGGAAACTGACGTTAATGTACAAAGATATTTGATAGTGCTTGTAGCCACGAAGAATATCCTGCGGCTGTGATGTTAAAAGGCAAGTTGCATGGTGATAGATCATCAAAGACGAACTTACTGTCTCCTCTTTCGTGTACCATTGACTCAAGCGTCTTTGTCAAGTCTTTCAAATTGATTTCACCTTCCGCATTGGGTTGTAATTGCTGAAAAGCAAATTTCATGAATTGGAGCAAACATTGCAAGACTGCTTAGATAAGCACATAATCAAACGATAAAAGAACCTATTTCATTATTGATCAAATTTTGGAAAATTCTACTAAATATGTAGAAATAAACATTAATTGAAAACAATCAACGATATAGAGCTAGTTCCACGCTGTTGCAAGCATTTGTTATGTTTAATCAACATCATGGTAGCCGAAAACTGAGTGAAAAGGAATATTTATGTCTTACCCGTAAAATACCTTTCACGTCTGAAAGACCAAGAGAATTGAGATATTCTTCAACACTTTCCTTCTTGCTCCAGCTGAAAATGAAGATATGATTAAGGTCGAAGAAGCGCATAAATTTTCAAAGCAGTTTGGCATGATTTAGCAGTTAACAACTTCAATATCTAGCTATAATATTATGAGAATGCTGTCAAAATATAGAACTTATAAAATGAAAAAGAGCAGTAAAAATTGCATCCAACAGCTAAGCTAAATATATTTTTCTAGTTCAAAAAATATTGTTCAAGTCTTTTTGCGTAAATATCGTTACCATTATGTTCAAATTTCGCTTTTTTGTTATAGGTCTACGCTAGATAAATTGGCAACTTTCTTTGGATCGCACTTATTACCATTGTTATACAATTGTAAACAGTAGCATAGGAGAGAAAATGAAATAATACTAAGATAATTAGGCCCTGATATGACAAGGGAAGTCAAGAGTTAGAGTAAAGATCAATAAGGCACGGACATTGCTGTTAAGGGAAGCCCTTTTTTGTCAAAAAATATTAATTAGAATGCTTTGATCATAATGAATACGAAAAAATTTTCACTCACCCAGTGTTTGAATGATCCAGAAAACTGAGAATATCTGGAAAGAAAATATTCAAGAAATTGATAAATCTGCTTGAAATTCATAAAATGAATGCTCAAATAATGAGTTGAAAGATTTTGACTCTTTCTTATTGAAGACCAACCATTCTGATACGAATTAATGCAACAACCATTTATATCACTGATGAAATAGTAACGAAACTTGCTTTATATGACTGCCCTAATGGCAAAAAATGTCCCACATAAAAAGATAACCTGCTGTAATTTAGACCTTCGCATATGGCAATATGCAAATTTAAGAAAGGCCTAAGCTTTTGACAAACAAAAGCCGGGCCTTTTTAGATTAACATTTTGCGTTACTAACCGACTTTCTTTGCAACTCTGCTGTCGTCAACACTAGAAGTCTGAAAAAGCAAAACAGAATATATGTTGATGATATAAAAGGCTTATTTTATATCATATATCAACATCTATAATGTCTGGCTATGTTGTGTCATACAATGTTCTGTTATGTTATGTTATGTTATGTTATGTTATGTTATGTTATGTTATGTTATGTTATGTTATGTTCTGTTATGTTATGTTATGTTATGTTATGTTATGTTATGTTATGTTATGTTATGTTATGTTATGTTATGTTATGTTATGTTATGTTATGTTATGCTATGTTATGTTATGTTATGTTATGTTATGTTATGTTATGTTATGTTATGTTATGTTATGCTATGTTATGTTATGTTATGTTATGTTATGTTATGTTATGTTATGTTATGTTATGTTATGTTATGTTATGTGGTGTTGTGTTGTGTTGTGTTGTGTTGTGTTGTGTAGTGTTGTGTCATGTATTGTTATGTAATGTTTTGTTAGGTCTTTGATTTCAAGTCAGGTTAAGTTGTGTCATGTCATGTCAATCCCTGTAACGCCAACGCCTGTGCTATGTCACGTTATATCATGTTATTTCAATCATGCCACATTATGGTATGTTACTCCTTTAAAGGGCTTATCTGACAGATAATAAACGCATATAAAAAATTCTAAAAAACTTGCATTAAAGTTTGTCCGGGTTGATGTTGTAAAAACTCAGTCTTTTATACGGTTTACCAAGAATTACAGTTGGGCAGTCAAACTCAAATAATATTTCAGACTATGCGAAGCACATTTTCAGCGAATTAATTTGCTTGTTGTTAAATCCGTAGACATTCATATCGACCTTAGATACGTTAAATGTATTTTGTGATGATAATTATCATGATGATGATGATGATGATCATGATCATGATGATGATGATGATGATAATTATGATGATGATGATGATGATGATGATAATGATGATCATGATGATGATGAGCTAAACTTTAAATAAGACTCACTCTTCTGTTGCCCCTCGGAGACAAAACAGTTGGCTGGAGGTTTGCCATCTGAGGCTCTACCTCGACGTTGTTGTTGTTGTTAACTGGTACGATGGGACTTTCAACAGAAACGTCTTGAGATGTTTGGTGCTTTGTGGCCAAAAATAGGCCATGGAGAAACTCGTCAAAGCTCACTAGGCCATCGTCATTTTGATCAAGTTCTTTGAAAAGAAGCTCTAGTTCCTGAGACAAAAACAAAAGCAATGATAATTACTAATAAATGCATTGGATAGTAGTCGAAAGGTTGTTAAGATAAAAACAACAGTAGTTTTTGAAGGAAACTCTCAAGAAAGCATCTATGTAACGGTGCTTCGACCCTTAAAGCATACGGTGTTTCGACCCTTAAAGCCTGGTCCACACAGAGCAATGACAGTAAGACAGGAAAGCTTCAAAAAAGTAGAGGAACATATCTACAATCACGGACAAAAGTAGTTGAAAAATTTATAGGAAAGTTGATATTTTCTCTTTCCTTTGGAAAATAACTCCCTCCCCCAATTCATGATTTGTTGAATCATGTTGAATGCATGATTTTGAAGGAGAAATGATAGAACTACAAATCCAACATTGATTTGGGGAAAAGGATGGATTCGAATTCACAGATGCAACTTAAAGAAGAAAATTGCAAAAATTTCATCTTGTCCGGGATTGCAGTTTTTCACATTTGACAAGACGTCAATGATTTACAAGCGAAGAATGTCGTCTGCTGGTTGTTTACTGACATAAACCGTTTACTGATATTGGAAGCAGTGTTACTATTTTACATGGCTTGACAAACATAGGCTGGTGTAGTTTGTGCTTCTACATGGGCATGCATTTCTGCATAAGCTGAGACGCATACATGTTTTGCGAGTTGCTTCAAGCAAATATCAATTTTCTTTGAATGGCTTTTCAACAAAAGCCGTTGTAATTCACGCGGCACTTTTGCCCGCACGTTTTTAACAAACTCTGTGGCGCGTGATGGAAGAAATAGTGTATCTAAAAAGCATTGACTATGCGGCGAAAAAGTTATTCTAACCTGATCTTGGATGTTTTCCATTCCAATGTGCTCACACACTATAGCTAACTCTTGCATATCTAAGTACCCACTAACTCCAACAGCCAACTCATCAAATATCTCTTTAAGCTGCTCAATATCATCAGAGGAGATCATATCTGTTGATCGAAAAGGAAATCATAATCCTTAACTACCATTAGCCGATAGGGTTCAGGAAAAAAACGAATATTTCAAACAATTATTAGCGTCATTTTGCACCTAGAAATCAATTACAGATCTTTCCTTGTGTTTACGTGGAATTAGATACTTGGTTGGTTATTATTAGGTTATACTGGAATAATCTTTAGAGCAGAAGACACGACTGGAACGTTTTTTAGAAAGGTGGGCTTAAGTCCAAACAGAAACGGTGCGCCTATAGCTTGCGGGAAAAAACAGATAAAGTTTAATGGCACGGAGGCCTAAAGACGAGATCGTTAGCCAGAAGCAACTACTGACACTATTTTTTACTTTACGATCTTTGCAACTATCACTAATCTGGTATTACAAAAAGAAATAGGGAACACGCATAACTTGAGGGACGATTGGATCAATTGAAGGATAAAGCAAATTTGAACCTTGATACTAAAATTTTCATTATCACTTGACTATCAACGTTTTTAAAGGTTGTCAATCCTTTAAAGTTTGTTAATTCATCGTTGTAAGATCTACCTTCTTCAGCAACCTCGCCTGCATTTAACACGGAATCCATGGCACCACTTCCTTCTAAAACCTCTTCCCTTCCCAGACCACCTCTTTCTTCTGGTGGCGTAGAGAGTTTTCGACGAAGAGCAGCAGGCAGACCCCCACTGCTTCTTTTACTTAGTTTCCGTGATAATGACTGGAAAAAGACATATCAAATGAATAGACCCTGTTGAATAGGAATTTCAAGATTGAACGTAGAAGTGTTTTTTTTAAAAATGAGGGTCTTCGTTTCATTCTCAGAGTACAATACAATGGGATGTCGGTACGAGCAGCGATAAAGTGGAGAGATAACACCGGTATAGGGGGAGTAGCTACTGAAATATGTTTAAGACCAAATATTCCTTATAATAACAGTAGAGAACACATATTTGCCACAGCCAAATATTACTCCTTTATAAACTCACTATCTACATCAAAATGGAGCAGAAATAGGTTGGTGATGATGTCTGGAGAAAAAAACGCGATGCTGTGTAATAAAAGCCCCCAATATCACCTCAGTATCCTCACAGGTGTCACACAAACAAAAGGTAACCACTTTCTTCTGGAAAAAACATTTGGATGGACCATAAGACACATCTCCCTCGAGTCAAAATGTCGAAAATTCAACATAGAGAATTAACTAACCCTAGAGCTTGACCTCCTGACCAATGATTTGTGGGCTTTAGGAGTAATTTCAGTTGATTTTCTGCGTTTTTGAGCCACTTCCAAATCCCCATCGCTTTGAACTGTGTCATCAAGAGAGCTTCCAGTTTTAGATTTTCTCCCATACTTTTTATTGTTGAATACTTTATATGGCTCTGACTCTAAAATTTGAATTTGATTCAATTAAAGCTTTGGAAAATTGTGAGTAACTCGAGCCAATGAACTTTGTGCATAGCTTCATAGCTATCAATTCAAGCACCCTAAATATGGAAATGATATAGAGCAAACCCTGCTTCCAGTGGCCATACGGCATATTACATATTGGGGGTGGGGGCTTTAAAGCTACATGGGTTCTATAAATGCAGAAGAACAAAAGTAAGATAATAATTTTTGCATTGGTCTTAATTCACATTTAAAAACAACCAATGGACTTAAGATCCCTAAGACCCCCCCCCCCCAAACTTCTCCAGTCCCTGCCTGCTTATGGTCACTACACATGATATTTACAATTTCTAAAAAGTATTGTATTTTGGGACTATGGCTCAGCTATCCTCATCTCTTATTCGGTCATTGGATGTGTAGTGTAGTGATGGAAATTAAAAATCACAAAAAACTCCAATGTTCTTTCCATCTCAATAATTGTTCTGTGTTTTCAAAACTGGATCCACCAATTTGGGAGTTATTGTATTTGGTATAAGGCTAGATCATTTGGCTAACTGCAAAATCAATGAAAGATTGCCAAGGGGTTGTGTCCAGGGTTGGTATGGGGATAAGTACCACCAACTTTCTTCAGAACAGGGTAAACATAATTTGTCTTAAAAAAATTCGATCAAAATACATTAGGTAGAGTTAAGGCCTGGATCATGCCCACAGCCCACCCACTCTCAAGTAGCTGGCATCTCCACTGTTCAACATACCTTGATGCAGACAAGTATCCTTTGCATTTATCTTGCCAATTATGCATTTAGCAATAAATTACTTGTCCTATTGAGACAGGCATCTTTCATTATGAAAGAAAAAACAATCCACCTTCATTTCATCAACTTAAATGTAAAAAGGCATAAGAACCTGTGTCTATGATGTCTGAAAATTCAGATCGATCTTCCTCTGTAGCCTCTGCCAAGCTATCAATGGTATGTGACAATACTGCAACAAATGCATCTTTGAAGACCTCAAATTTGACCTAGATTTTAAAACGAGAATCATCATAAACAAGACCTCTAATTTGTTTTTGTTTTCAAAAGACTAGAGTTAAGTCAAACAAATGGCTGAGAAATGTACTTTTTTGTTCCAGTATGTAGTGCTATGAAAAAATCTTAGGAGCTCTTGCAAAAAATATCTCACAAGACATTAAGTAGGACTCCTCATGGGACTCTGGTCCCTTGCACTACCCTAACTTTTTTTAGAGATTCCATTACAAAATAGCTAAATCATTAATTAGCATAAAATATATAACATCAGAAAATTGGCCATAGGCAAAGAAGTAAATAATTAATTAAATATTTTTTATATTTAGCTATGATAAAATCATAAACATAAACAAATCAAATGACAGAAAAAAGTTACTGTATGCAACAGATTTGTCAACAAATAAGTGGGTTTTACACACCAGACAAAGTATAAAATTTATACATCTGGAAAAAAAATTTCATTAGAAACATATATATTATAAATTTTACACTTACAAACCCAAAATTTACTTAAAATTACCTGTCCATCACTAACTTGATCTCCAATACATTCAGTAAGAATTGCTGGTATCTGATCATCAAGTTGCAACCTCTGGCATAAATCAATCAATTCACTGCGATCCAGATATCCCTTGCTTTCCAAGTCACAGCTCTCAAACACATCCCTGAGCTGAGTGACATAAACATCCTCTTCTTCCATACTTACCTTACATCAGCATTTGTCATCAGCTTCTGTTTTTCTATTGTTGTGATAAATTGAAACTTTCATTTGATTGAGTATAGAACAAACTTTATAGCAAAAAGGTATTGCTTGAAATTGCATAGGCTGTCCAATACATAAATGAGAAATCATCAAAACTATGAAAAATGAGTTCTTGGCTTTCAAAAAAGATTTCACTAGAATCCTTGTTGATAATCAAATTTCAGTTGTACCATGATGATCTCAAGTCTTGCTTTATCAAGTTCCCTGAAAGAAATAAGCTTTTGCACATGCTCACTAGGCTTGCTTCTCGCATTCATAAAAAAGCTGAACGATCTTCTTTCGATTCTTTTTCATAAACGTATGCATTGATTACGTTTATGTATGTCTGTTGGTCATTTGCTCTTCAAGTCAAGTCATAAACCCAAAAAGCTCAAAAGCAAAATATAAAGATGGTCTGATAAAAAACAAATAAAGTGCAACTGCTAATCTTCGAATGCAAATCTTGCAGCCGCAGAATAATCTACGTCTCCGTCTGGTGACGAGATTAATACTTTGTTCGACATGACTGAAGATAAATGTAATCAAAATAGGCCCATTAGGCAGAAATGTTAGATGCTCTTTATTTCAAATCATGGAGCAACTACGAATATTCTTAAGCTTGAATTAGAAGGGTAGCTATTTCTTACCTCATTGCAATCCACAGCTGCTTTGGCAACAAGTCAATCAGTTGCAATTTCGACTGTGTGGTGGTTGGCGCTACTCGGCGGCCATCTTCGACAAGCAGGTGGAATCACGATTGGAATGTTTACTGATCTTCTGAAGCGTCCGATTGTTCCCAGGTTACCAAGCTCCTCCGCAGGAAAAATTTATCTTTATTACAATCAAAATCAAAAAATTAAAATCAAATTTTCATTCAAGCAACCATTAATTACAATATACGTGGAATATATAAACTAGATAACTACCCATGATTTAATAACAACTTTAAGAATGTTTTAAAGATAAATTAATTAACAAGGAATAGGTAACCACCAATTTTAATATAATGTATTAATATATGCAATGGCTACTTGGGACACTTAGAAAAACTCATAAAGAGCTATCGAGCTAAGAGCCCCTACTTAGATTTATTTATTTTTGTAAACTAGACTAGAAAAGAAATAAATAAAAATAAAATAAAAAGGGAAATCGGGGAGTGTTGAGATATTTCAACCCTTTCAAACCCCATGTACCCCCTACCCCAGATCAATATTTCTTTTTTCCGCTCTATTGTCTAAACTTTGAATGAGGGACGGGCAGTAGAAGTACCAAATATGCACAATACCAATCCCGAAGCATCATATTTTTGGAACTAACCCTGAACTAACCGGATGGCTCTTAAATGGACAAGAAATTAGTAATCCAATTTTAATTCGAAATACAAGTAATTCTAGTTTTTAATTACAAAGTAAAAAGAAGCTAATCTTACTCGAATAAAAATGGCAATAAATCTATGAAGATTTTCAAATTGTAAAATTCAAAAGGATTAAAATACTTTCCAAACTCCATAGTCTTGTGAATATCTTTGCATAAACCTCGTAGACGAGAGAAATGCCTAAAGTTCTTTCCTGCCTTACGTAGATAGGATTACGCATCGTCTTTTCAAGGGAATCTCGACTCTCTCTCCCGTATTTTTTAACTTTTGTGCTGATTTAGCTTTATATAAATTTCAATATATAAAACTTTCAACAAGAATTTTTCTCTTTTCTAAGCCAAAAAAGGTTTTCAATCTTTGCATGACATTTAGTTGTGGTGCTGCTTTCTAACATAAATCGGCAACGTGGGGGTCATTGGTACCCAGTAGTTTGACATCAGTTTTTGATTGCATCTTATGGTCTTTCAATTTGTTTGGTACGCCAGTAGTGTCGGATCGGTCTTTCTTACTATCAAAGCATTACATTTTCAGAGCTTGCTATCATCTCGATACTTTTAAGCCAATCTAAGGCAACATTTGATTCTTCTTCTAGGAATTTTACAAGATCTTGCAATTTAATAGGGAAATGCACTAACGCATTATTATCCTCGTTGCAGACTTCAGCTTTCTTAACAAATAGAAAACTATAAATATAATCATAATTGATATATATATATAAATTTTGTTTTACAATTGAAAAAAATACATCGAACCACATTATCACTATCAATTACTACAAAAATTACTAGAGAATCAAGTTTCTTGATAAAGACTCTTTGATATAAGTGCTTATTCTGCAAAGAATATCTGCCGAGGTGATCATTGGGATGTACAAAAATCTGCTTGAAATCAAGCAATACTCTTCTTTACAAAAATATTGATTCAAAATAAACCGTTCATTTGGAAAAATCAATATAGATCATGCAGTGATTTAAATGTAGCTTTACAAATGGGTATATATATATATATATGTATAACGTTATAAAAATGCCGCATGCTCAATATTCTTCTAACGAATGACCATGATTCTCACTAGTCTTTTACTCTGCTTTGGCTTTGCTGTTTCTGTGCTCTTTCAAAGAGACAACGGTCCAAATGAAAGCAGATACCACATAAACCATTCTTACGATATCCAGTTTATTTCCAGGAAAAACTAAAAGGAAGAGATTTCATAATCAATCCCATGAACCCACGAGGGACAAGTAGGTGAAGTATAGAGTTGCTGTGTAGCCAGAAGGGGATTGGGAGGAAACAAGCAAATAAATTTGGGTAATTAAAAATATATTATGAAAAATATTGTAACAAAATAAACTTGGCTGTTGAATTAAGCAAAATACTAGAAATCTGATAGGTGTCTTTATATGCATGTATGCTGATTTCATAGCTATGATTGAGGGACTAACTTTGTCATACCTGCCAAGTCGTATTTCTTTGAAGATGTCACCAGGTCAATGACAATGAAGAGGAGGCATCGCAAGGTCTCTAGCGGGGCAGCGAAAGACCTGTTGACAAAGTTGCAAGAGTCTGGGTTTATTTCGTGGAGATGATTAAGGGCGAAGGAAAGAAAACAAACGAGATTTTGATTTCAAATACTGTATACTTTCAAAGTAACAAAAGATCTTATTTGAAATATTGGTTTAACAGAAAAATATTTACTTAATGCGGGTTAAAGGTGAATTTTAAAACTCACCGGCGTTCTAACAAGAACCCAATACTTGTCATTGTAAAGATAATGAATCCACCAACAGACCATATATGGGCAACGCTCAGAATCTATCAAGAAAAGGAATATGCTGTTTTGTACACTGCCTTCAATAAGTAGTTGGATTAAAACAGATAGAGCAGGGATAGGACGCACCCCTTTCTTTCCCACTTCTTCTCATTTCCATTTTAAGCTAACCAAAAATGCGCTGTACAAGTAGAATATTTATACATAACACAGAGTAGGTTATGACATATAGCTTGCTAGATAGCATATAGCTTATAACATATAGCCTAACAAACGTCAATGAACAAATAAACTAAACCAGTTCAAATTCCATTTTGCCTATGAATCAAAGTATGGTCATTTTATGTCGAGGCATGCATCTGGTCTAAAATTAGTCCCTCAGTAAATTCGCGGTTTTTCTCACATAACCTTATCATTGCTGGTTCAAATGCAACAAAAAGTAACTTACAAATCTTTTGGCTGCCAACTCCTGAAATGCGGTTACCAGAACCAAACTATGCATTACCACATAAAAATTTTGGATCAGGGGGGTTGTTGTATCAAACTTCACAACTGGATACTCGATCTATAAAAAACAGGATATATAGTCTCAGTATTCAGATCAAGATAGTTATAAGAACGCTCTGTAACTGTGGTATTTTGGAATATGCTCTACATCGTTGTATAAAAATATATGATTATTTGGTAATGCTTTTAACTCAAAGCACACACGAGAACAGGCCTAAATCACGCCTTAACTAACTTACATTACTAATTCAAAACAAGGCAAATTCAACAGAACTTTTCCTGGCGCTAGGCTGATGCACTCTAATATTGATTTAAAGATATGCAACAAATTTTATGATGCTTTAACGTTTATTGACCATATGAAAGAGAGATAGCAGTTCCCAAAATTTAAACATGGAGAAATTAGCAAATACGTCTGAAACAGTAGAGTAAACTTTTAGGAATTTTAGGAAAAAACATTATTCTCAGCTTTAATGAGCTTTTTCAGATGTTTGTTTGCAAAGTTTTAATTGTAAAATCTTGAAGTAAATAACCATGTACATCGGGAATGTCTTCCGGGTTGCCAAGACGTGGACTTCCAGGAACCCAGCCAGGGCCTTTGATCACGAAGGAAATCTAGAAGAATACGAAAAGAAGTGAGTAGAAAAAGAGATCTGTACCTATCAATAAATGTAACCAATGAATGAAGATGTTAGTTATTAAAATACATAGATACAACACAGCAGTCAAAGTTTCGTTTTGCGACCTTGTTTCGGATGCCATCCATTTTCCAAAATGTTTGAAACATATACTGGAAGTGACAGAGCTGAAAATAAATGAAAACGTCTTCAATAAAGCTCAAGAGTTGATAATAATTGATTTCGAAGTATATAAGCAATAATGATATAAAAGCGTCAAGTAGATGTAAATTTAATTCTTTTGTAGTATTCTTATGTTCTTCTGTGTATGTTTATGTAATGGGTGGGTCGGGGGAGGGGTGCTGCATGCTTGGGAAGTCGTGGTGGGGGCCACACACTCGATAATATTCCCTCAAGTAAGGCCTGGGGTACAATTTTTCTAGCATTGTTTTAATTCGCATCCAATTATGTGTGTCGGTTAGTGGCTCTCAGGTGCGGCTATGCGGGCGGGTGGTGCCTCTTCCTGATTCACCAGGTAGTTTTTATTCTTTCTATGTTAATTTGCCAAGGGGTTGTCATGTCTATTGCTCCCCGTGGTATCAACGTCCCTGTAGTGTTTGTCAAGTAATTGGTAGGTAGCGAAATTGGTAAATTTTTAGTGGAATATATATAAAAAAAAGCATGAACTCTCGAGGAAAAAACAAACTTTCCCATTTTACGTTCATATTTCTCTATTTCAAGGAACTACTTATCAAATATGTCTTTCTGTTTCACAGTTCAAGACAGAATATCTATAAACGTAGAAGAAAGCCACAAATATCAAATAAGTGCCATCTGGTCGGCTACAATGGTTACCGAAAATTGAATGTATAAGGAGCCCCTGGGTTGCCAGATAGGATTTACAAACGGAGGCCAGACAGGTGGGCAACTCAGGCCAAAATGCTTATAAAAAGGCCATATCAAAAATATTATACATTGCGCATGCGCCGATTATACACGCATGCGTCTATTAAATTATCTCTTAAGAACAATCCTAATTTCAATTCTACTTTTAGTGTGACCTATAGGTGATAATATTTGACATTTGGGCGTAGGAAACTACTATTTACTCCACTGATGTAGCTATTACTCTTTCAATCTAGAATTTCTGCTGAAAAGGCCAAAAGGGCCAAATTTAAGTAGTAGGCCAAAAACAAATTCTCCAGGAAATAAAACTATGAAAAGGGCCAAAATTGGAAAATTTGGCCTGATAACGGGTCGTTGATGATTTTTGACTCATCAAAATGCAATTTGTCTTGTAACAACAATAATACACAAGACAAGTCTTCGTTGTTAGAAATGGAGTGTATGGAAGGAAGATGACAAAATAACCTGTATGTAGATTGGATTCCAAGATCCCAGTGGGTGAACCAAACCGTAAACCACCTTCTCTTCCTTTTCAGCTTGGAATGTACCTTGTATGTAATGAATTGAGCAAGGTGGATTATTGAACGACTAACAATAAGATAAATGAAATGACAAGAAGAAAAAAGGGGAGAAATCCTTCAGGATGAAGAAAGAAAAAATTAACTCTTACCAAACAAACGATCCCATATGATCAGTGTCCCGCCTATAAAGAAATAGTTAAATTCGTCAGGATGAGGTTTTTGAAAAACATCTGTAAATAAACAAAATAACAAATATTCAATAAAGGGAATGGTAATCCAAATATAACCGACGTTTAATTCATCAACTGTGGTTTGAAACTGGTGGCAGCCTCAAAAAAGCACAAAATATTTAACAATAATTCTAAGAAGCAGCTAACTCACCGTAATTCTTGTCTATGCAATACGGATTTCGGCCTAAAAGTAAATGGTTTCAAATCAATCTCACTTGAAACTGAAATAAGATTTTTACTCGTTTATGCATCGATCAGGAAAAATTCATGATTAACCATGAAAATCGCTAGATCATTTTAATTCATATAATCGTATAAATGAATCATATCATAATTCATATAATTCAGATAAATTATGTAAATTCATATTATTCTCTAGATCTATATGTGTTGTCGTGTTTTTCACTAGTTCTTCGGTAGTTAACGAGCTTGAAAACGCTTCCTGTAATGCTACTCTGCAAAAATAAGGGTTGGGTACCTTACAATAATAGGAATATAAGGTCAATGTATAGAGCTTCAATAGCACAAAAATTAATCCGAACAGACAGTAAGTATACCAAAAAATTAGCAATGCGTAAAAATTTAACTTTGACTTACCATGGTGGACTCGGTGATGACTCGGGGTGTTCAGAATATATTCTAAAGGTCCCAGGGACTCGATTACCTAAGAAAGAGCTGATATTGGTAACATTCGAATTTTTTAGCAAAGAAATGTACGGTACAAGAAGATCAAGCACAAAAATGATAGGATTACAGCTATGAACAGAGAATGGACAATTAGGGTTAGCCAGAAATCATTTCCGTAGTAATGCTGCTGCATAGATAGAGCAAAAAGAGGGGACCTTTATAATATCAAAGGCGGAAATAAGGGACCAAGGTATAATTGAAATGGTAGGTCCGGGCCACAGATCCAGGCAGCGGGTCAATGATTAGGACTGAAATGTTCGCCTTTTTTGATAATACCAGAGATTGATTGTTTATTCAAAAAAATTTGCATATTTAATGCATATCTAAAGCCCCTTAAACCCAAAGAACCGGGGTCAACCGGTCTCTACTATTCTATGAGCACCTCTGGGCATAGGTCAAATGCTCTTGGGTCCTTTGCTCAAACATATAATATGAAAATTAAGGTAAAAATCCCCGAAAAACGGGCTATTTTACTTACCTCTGTATGGATCCAAAACTGATACAGGAGATTCAACTGGGTGTGTACATAATAAGAAGATGGAGGAGCGACAAGAGCCAGTGGCAAGTAAAAAATCTGAGAATTTAAAGCAAGTTTTTTATAGTGGCCGTCTTTTTATGTTACAAACATATATAGAAAAACGGAGCTGAACTGATTTTATCGATCTCCTTTTGAATACGAGTCTGATAAACTGCATAAGATCATAACATGACTGCAAAAGATCATAACACCGAGGGCTACCAGCCTTTCAAGAAAATCATAAACATTTAGCCAATTAATAAACAAATATAGGCTTGAGATTTTAAAAAAAACTACACAGAAAGCAAAGTCTGGCGAACATACCGTTGCTCACAAGCTTGTTAAATGGAAGATATTTTGAATTTAAAATACATAAGATTCTCAAAATATATTTGAATTCATATTTTAGTAGCAGGCAAAATGACATCTAAATTATTTTTTAATTCCGTGTCATAGTCGTTTTACCATAAGAAGCTAAACGGCAAAGAAAAATTCTTTTCTCGCTAAAAGTGCTTCTCTACAACATATGAAAATGCAAAGGGAAATTACCCATTTTGTGTACTTCTGTACAACAGATTGTCTCAGGGCAGTCGAAAGATTGTAGTCTTCAGAGCTGTGATGGACCTGGTGGGCACCCCATAGGAAATTGACCTCTAGATAAAATACAGTTGGAGCTTAAGTTGCAAGAGAAAATTTAAAGTTGAAAAGATTTAATGGGAAATGGAAGTGTAGGAAGAAACATCAAGGAACATAACAACATATGCAGCTAACGAGGGACATCAACAAAAGATCGTCAAACGTCAAGATGTTTTTTAAAAAAATTTTTAAAATAATATTACGAATATATTAATACAATTGTGTTGTATACATCGTATTCATCTCTGCCTTTTGAGAGATCTTGAAGCGTCAACGGGGGTATTCGCCTAGTAAGCATTGCATCGAGCCCCTAATCCTGGCATTTTCTTCCAAAGAGACAAAAGTAAACATAGTCTATGTTCTGTGAATCATTGTTTCTTCAAAAATGTGTTTTTCGAATATCCTTAAATAAATTTTCTTCCTTACTTTAATTACATGTTTGTTTACATAAAACACTAGATTGGCAACGGTTCTTGAAGAAACCATGCAAACATGTTGGGGTTTAGTGCTACAGAGCAGCACTGAGCTTCTTCGTATGCCAGGTTTGAGAAAAAGTCAAAAAGTATAAAAATCTAAATCATAAATATAACATTTAAACTGACCGTGAGTAGCTCTGTGAAACCAGTAGTAAAGAAAGTCAATGAACAGAAAAGATAGAACCCAGGTCCAGGGAGAATCCCAAGGCAAAGTTGTTATCCGATAATTATCATGCACAAACAAATAGAGAGTGAATTCCGCAATTAGGACCATGATCCTGTAACGAAAGGTGTAGGCATACATGAAGTATTAATCAAGAAAATTGGCCTTTAAATTACAGAACTGAAGTGCTTGCAAAATTTACGGTTCACTAATGGTTACGATGATGACGTTTCAAAAGAGGTCGATTTATCTTACTATCTACCGTCAAGAAAGTTGTTGACTGAATTCACCTCGATAGAAAAAGCATTAGAGCTCGCTGGGGGAAGCAAAGCAGGTTCTTCTTTACTGGTAATTCCGATCAACTGGCATTACTTTAGATCTTATCTTTTGCTACTGAATTTTGCAAAGTGAAGTCTCTATTCTACAGGTGTCAGTCTCGACATTTCCAATCCAGGGGCCTAAAAATAATCTGAAATCCAAACATCGCTCTCATCCTAAAGTCTGTAATAGTTTTTCTGAGGCGGATTTTTAAAACGATTTCAGCTAAGAACAATGGAAATAACATTGGAAACGCCCAATGATACGATCAGTGGAGGAGCCACGGGGGGATGGGGGGAGGGGGGGGTTAGCCCCCCCCACTTTTTCAGAAAGTTGGTCCTTGAGATTCTTGCAAACCTGATGAGAAAACTTCAGGCGGGGGGGGGGGGGTATGTACGTTATCTAGAATCGTCACATGTAAATGACATTTCTTGGGAGACAACAGGTGTTTCCTCCGGAAGAAAAAGTTTCAAACAGGGGGAAAGGGCGTGATCCAAATGGGCGTTGTCCCTGACACACCTTTTGTCCCCCCACTTATCCCAGGCTGCAGCCGCCACTGAATACGATACAGAAGGAAAAGGGTGGTTGAGAATGGTCCTTTGAATATAACCGAAATTTCACAGCTCGCCCCATTATCAACATTAGCTTTGAGTCGGATGTCCTGAAAGAGATAAAACAGAAATGGAACGAAAACAAACAAAAAAGGACTCTTACTTCATTAACTGAGACAGGATACCATTATGGAAGGAGCTCAAGCCATCATTGAACCGTAGTGTTGGTTTTCCTTTCAGTATCGCGACTACATATTCGACTGCAATTGCAGCAAGGAAAATGGGTAGTGCCTTTAACAAAAAAATTAATAAATTGAAGAATTCATATATGTCAGAGATAGAACAAAAAAAATTCTAAAAACAGACAATCAATATTTGCTCTGTGTTGTGCGTGTTATTTGAGGAAACAATTCAGCAACATTACTTATAAGAAAAGAGGGGTTTATCTCCAGTGTTTCTTGCACAGCATATTAGTCTACCTTTAATCAATATCATTTTATGGTGTAAAATTGACCACGAGAGACTGCTCATCCGTAGAATCACATCTGATGTCTAACGTTCTGATAAACTTAAATAGATATCATCTAACGTGGGACTACCATATAGCCAAAGTAATATCTTCATACTTCTATACCATATCAATACTACAAAAACAAAAAGCACATTCTATTCAAGTTAAAGAGACAAATTACAAAGCTCCTCGTTTCATTCAATACGGAATACACAAACATATTTCTCGACCTCTTGCATAGCTTCTCTAAAGGATTGCAAAAGTTTCAAAATTCTGTTGCGGATTTCATTAAAAGCCGGCAACTGAAAGTAAGCATTAAAAGCCGGCACTAAAAGTGACAGTCTACCGCTTACTCATCAAACTTTCACCGTCTACCTTCACTCTTTAGTAAGACTGCACAAACTTCAGTTAACTTATAGACGCCCATTTTTGAATGTGAGCCTTTTAGTTAAAGAAAATAATGAAAACCTTTACTAGGCCCCTACACCGAATAGAAAGTAGGGGTACACTTGACTGGTTGCCAATGAAGGAATGAAGGAGCTTGGCATTTGATGAACCTTCCATTTAAGTACATCTATGACCAGCAAAAGCCCGAGTACATTGACATATCACTAAAGAGAATCCCAGGAACTTAGGGTCCAGTTTTGTACCGCTTGTCGTACCATCATAACTTTCCAAAAGTTTCAAGAAAGAACTGGCAGAACTTTTTCAATAAACTGCCGAAGCGCAATTACTTAAAAACTCATTGCTAACAATGAGTCTTTGCGAGCGTGGCGACGGTCCAAACAATGGCAGTAAACTTCTACGGATTAACCAAAATTGATTTCAGACAGTCTGAAATGCATTATGGGATGCTTGCGTGGCGCAGTGGCTCATTGTTAGCAATGAGTCTTTAAAATCAAAGAGAACCAAATTTACTATTCTCTTAAAATCAGCTTTCGTATTGTAAATAATTGGCCACTCTGTTTTTCTAATTGCTGTCACACTACACAAGTTGATTATGATTATGATGATGAGCTATTAGTGTCAAACACTACAATAATGACAAAAACATCGAACATCGTTTGTAGTGAATTCTAGTTAATTTAGCTATAAGCACAAAGGTCATGACAAAACCTGGGAACGTCACAAAACACACAGACGTAGGCAAAATAAATTATCTTATACATCATTAAAAAGCCCTAAAATAAGCTGCATTATATAAGTTTTGCCGTATTTATACTGTTATCGATCACCTGATAGCAAAGTTTTCTGGTCCTACACACATTTTTTATAAGAAAGTATTTTATAAGAAAGTTGTGCTCGGTTCTTCAAAAGTAAAGAAAGTTCAGGGCTGGATCTTTGAAAGCTAAGAAAGTCGAAAAATTCAGATATTCAAAGTTTCAAAGGAAATTGTGGTGTAAGAGTGAAATCTTTCAACAATACAGTAATGTGCTGCACAGGAAACGACAAATACAGTATGACGTTGAGGGTTTTTGAGAAATATAGCATATTTATAGCATTTCAACTTCTCCATCACTGCGCATGGTTAGTAACGTAAAACTCTCAAGTTTTACGTTAAGAAAGTGCTAAGAAAGTTTTAATACTGAAATTAGGAAATAGCTAAGTAAGTATGAGGGCTGGGCTGAAAAAAACTTTCTTATGAAAAACGTGTATCTTGGATTCTGAATCTCCAAACCATACTCGAAAGTATATAAAACATTTAAATCATCTCGCTTGGGTAAGAAATCAGATGTTCACAGCCGCTGTCCTGCCTTATGTTCTATCTGCTATTTGGTCATAATTCGAAAAATCTAAAAAATTATTTTGCGATTTCCAGCCACTCAGTTGACAAACTTACTTCATTCAAGTAATTAGGCACATCTTCGACTTTCTCGAACGTTGTCTCCTTTGGAGTTACAGCGTAGAACAACCTTCGAATTTGCTCACCAACAGAGGCATTTGGAAAGCGCATCTTGAACCCTGCAAATGATGGAAAAGATGGCTGATTGTTCCGTATTAATACACCAATGCGACTTACGACCTCGTTTTGGAACTTAATTATACGATTTTCTTAAGCTCAGATTTGGTTTTATCGTCATAATTTTAGGCGGGATACCATTTTTCATATTGTTTAACTTGTATTTTAGATTTTACCGAGAAATGAAGTTTGAAAACTTGTAAGGGATTTGACCGAAAAATCATTCTGTTTAAAACTTTACCCCCCTACTCGCCAATCATGGTCAAATCCTTTATAAAATTTTTATCTTTATGTCATCATAAAATCAATATCGTGAGCAATACCATAATGAAAACTTTCAAGTAGAATAAAATCATTGATCTCAATCCGAATCTGAGTTCAAAAATTTTGTACAAAAGAATTTGAAGAATTTTCAAAATGAGGCCGTGAGTCGAATTGGTCTATAAAGCCGGCATACCGTAAAAACCGGACCCTAAGACCCTGAGACCTAGGACCCTAAAGCTTGGTTTCCACTATGGGTTAACGTGAGATAATTCTGGGCTAAATTGAAAATTAACTCATGGTCTAAATTCAAGTTAACTTGAGATAGTGTGAAATAGCGTGAGATAACGCGAGCTATCTCAAAATTAACCCATGTACCGATTCGGTTTCCACTTGAGATAGAATTAAGTATTGAAATTTCAGAAATCACATTTTATTTGAGTCTTCCAGCTATGGCGGGCGTCTTACAAGAACAACTTATTTTACTTCTGCTTTTGAGAATACTTAGAAGGAAAATATTTTTTGCTAGAAGTGCCGTTCGCGATCTGCGCCAAGGTTTTCTGTACGGAGAGTCTACCAAAAAAAGATATGCGTTTGGTGAATACGACCACTTGCAACAGGATCTTAGAAATGAGAAAATGTTTCTCTTATTTCACAATTAATTTTTTTAGTAAAGAAAACTGTTTTCAACATCTAAAGTAATACTCAGTGCAAGTGCGTTGCGTAAGAACCTCAGTGCAAATTATAGCACCTTCCCCTCCCACGCATCGGCTTCTTTTGATAAGATGTTATCTCAAGTTAACTCATGAGCTTGAAATCAAAAAATTTTGTTTCCAAGCTCATGAGATAACGTGAGTTAGCGTGAGTTAATTTTCATGAGATAATTTTTCATGAGCGTTTCCACTATGAGATAATTTTTAAACCAACTCGGATCACAAAATTATCTCAAATTAACTCACGTTAACTCATAGTGGAAACCAAGCTTAAAGTACTAAAATAAAAAAGGACCCTTAACACCGGAAGGGTCTTCGCCCCGACAAGACAATAGTCGATCAAAGTTGACTGTCATCATCGCACCATGAGGACACATCAAATGTCAAATTCGATTTTGCTCCTACTACGGCGTTCTTCCGCATATTATTCACATCAGCTGCTGTCTTCAAATGAGTCCGTCATGGAGTCATACAGCGACAAGGAAGTTTACGGCAGCCTTTTGGGCTTTTCTAGTTTTCTTTTCTTTACTCTTGTTCCCTTTGAGAGTGGTTGCCACAGAACTGTTGATATTTTCCTGCAAACTTTGCACAATTCTTTATATCCAAAAATGCCATTGGATTATAGAAAATAATTATCAAATAATTTATTGAATTTATTTTTATGCGGCAGATTTTTGAAGCGGACCTCTGTTAGTAGATATCAGTTCCAGAATAATTTCAAACTTCTTTTTACACACCCCATGATTTGTCAATAATACCATTTTTTAGAATAGGGAGGGCAGAATCCAAAAAAATCATGCAAAAGCGACAAGCAGCAACCAAAGGAAGTGCAAAGAAAGTGCCTGAATCTTCATCTCTGACACAGGCCTTGATCTTGATCTGTCTCTTCTTTATGGTTGACTCCATAAAAGAGGTTAAATGACATTGAAAGATCTTCAAATTCCTTGTCACTTTCTGCCTTATTTGAAGGCAGCAGCTGATGTGGATAATATGCGGAAGAACGCCGTAGTTGGCACAAAAGCGCATTTGACGGTTGATATGTCCTCTTGGTGCGATGATGACAGTCAACTGCGATCAACTATTCGGGGTAAGGACCCTTCTGGTGTTAAGGGTCCTTTTTGATATTAGTACTTAAGGGTCCTGGGTCTTAGGGTCTGGTTTTTACGGTATGCCTATTAAGCCTTCTTAAAGTGACAGCTACAGGAACTGGAGTTAAACTTTAGGCTAAAAAGTTGTGGCAGCATATGATTTAAGCCCACCAAAGGTCTGTCAACAGTCACGCAATGCGAGCTTATCTGCCAAAATAATACTTGGACATTTATAAGAACAGTGTGCCATGTTTCCTGTTATATATCAATATTTACTAATGCATATTGCAGAAATGTGGAATAAGTTCAATCAGTTGCATGCAATTGAAGGAGATTTTTATCTAAATGCGCTTGCGTGACTGGGATAAGTAAAAGTTTTGTTACTAGGGAAATTTGATCTTTGGGAATTTATGATGGGCTAAAGCTGCTTCAAACAACCCTGTTGCAAAACTTATGAAATGTTATGCAACTGATCATTTGATATCTAAAGAGTTCCCGTGACTTGAGGTGTTTGTTTACCGATTAGGCTGAGTCTAACATATCCTCAAAGGTCCGAAGACAGTCAATATGTTAATTAACGTGACAAGTTTTGTGCAGCTTCTGACTCGAAGCTCCGAAAGCTGCCTTTCTATCTGAACCAAGTTAACGAAACACGAAAAGCTGTTCTAGCAATACACGAATTCGTTTAGAGAAATCGTCTATAAAAACTTTTTTAAAAATGAGGGAACAAGCCAACCGTAAATAGGCTCTAAAAATAAAAGAGGGGTGGCGAAAATCTGAGTATTAAACGCAAGCTTAGTTACATGGAATGCATGTTTACCTGTCATTGGACGAAGGATAAGACAGTTTGGTAGGTAAGCACATCCTAAACTCCCAGTGTGGAATCCATTTAGCTTACGCCGGAGATATCTGGCGTAAACTTAAGATTTCCCTTTGTCTTTCTATTGTTTATTGACGTATATTTGGCGTGAGCCTCACATGGTTCCACCCTGCTTCAGCTCATTTTACAACCAGCTTTCTTTGTGCTACTTTCCCCCATACTGATGAAGAGATATTATGGCGGATTTGAACAACAGCTTTAATTAAAAGATATTACTTACCGGGCACTTTCTCTAGAACCAGTTCAGTCCTCCCTGTATGGAATCTTTAGGCTTCCCTAAATACATTGAAACTTGAACCTTCGAGGACTTCGGTCCAATCGCATGTTTTGATATGTCAATGTTATGCTCCTTCGTAGCGGCCTCCTAAGCACGTCATATTCCTTGATTGGAGCTAACCCATTTTTAATTTCTCAAATGCTTTTCGTGATTTCTTCTCTTATTCTCTGAGGGTTTAAATATGGATTTTCCCAGTCCTCTTGTTTCACCTAATAAGCCTAATTAATAACCCCTTTGCGATGAGCAAGTCCCGTTGTCCTCTCAACAATAGTTGTTACAAATGTAATGAATAGAATTTTCCGAACGCTAATTCTTTGCTCTTCGCTCGGACACCGCTAACTATCCGTAGAATTTGCAAAAGCTGAACAAAAGTCTCGATACGAGCATTCCTTCATTTCATTTCTTTAACGAAATTTTTACATAATTATAAAGTTAGTAACTAACTTAATCATTGAATACTTGTTCTTGTCCACCAACTTTTTCACTCCCTTCCATGGGATTTAGAGGTGCCTTAGAGTTTTTTCAAAGTACAATCCCATAAAGAAGGGTTCCATCTATGGGGGCATTCCGCTTAGCTAGAACATTCTATAAAAAAAATCCGCTTCAAAAACGAGGCGTCTTTACCATTTAGGGGTGCTTTATTGGCGAATTCCTAAACTGCACCATTTAGGGGTGCTTTATTGCGCCCAATTCTGGTGTAGCGCCCAATTCTGAGCATGCGTACAGCCAAGGCCCCCTGGGTCAGTGACCCCCTGACAGGGGTGGCGCCAGAAATCTTCCGACAGAGAGGCCAAAGCTTCAGACAGGGGGGCTAAAATGACTAAAATAAGCAGTTTTCGTACGTTATTTTGTCTAATTTGCTCCGATAAAAACCTAAAATGTCCTCCGATGCTTCCGACGGAGGGGCTGTAGCCCCCCCTAGCCCTCCCCTGGCGCCACCACTGCCCCCTGACCCCCCCTCTCCTTAGCACTGCAACTTATTCTTATCTACAGCCAATAATTCATCAATGAGGCAATGAACACGGATCAACTACTAAAAATGTTTTATATTCAAGTGATAACTCCATATTACAAACTTACATCGAACGCAGAAACAAATCAACAATATTAGAAGCTGCATTTTACGATTCTAATTACAATTGAGCAATATACATGAATCAAAAGAGATAAATGAAGGAAAAGGATAAAAATAAGCAGAAGGGACATTAAAATCCGATGCATGAATTCTAAATAACAAAAGTCTCGGTTTTTAGAAAGAATTTTTCTGTTTCTAGGGCGACCTCTTGCTTGAGAAATACGGAATCGACGCTTCATCAAATTGATAAGTACCAGAGTAATGGGAATAGATCTATGATTGGATCAGTGGATCAGTGATAATATTTTTTACTGTAATAAAGGAGAATTCATGCTGCTTAGAGTTATAAATCCTGTTAAATCAGGAATGATGTCCTAATCTTTTATTCGACTGACAAATCCAATCCACAAAACTATAAAATCAAGCATAGGTTCCAAATCTTTGATTGGCTAAGAGTTCTGATTACATTCAAATTCTCCATAGCCCTTTAGCCAATCAGAATTCAAGAATACGACAACAAACGTGCCTCGCAGCTAGATTTAGGCCTATTTTGGACGTTTTTACCACTACCCACAAAAAAATAAACGTGTAAAATTTGTTGCAAGATAACCTAAATTTTTTTTTAAAAATTTAGTCTTTGGTAAATTTAGAAAAAAACTGCCGTTGTACTCAGTTAAAAATTTTCCGCGATCGTCAGTTACGAAGGCTTGAAGTTAGCAGTTCACCATCCCCCCAATGACAGCGAAAGAAGTTTGAAAATTCACACTGCTTGAATGTTAAAATCTATTTTATCTACGTAATCAACAAATTAGAACTCACCATAACAAATACATGGCAATATCTTTGCATATCGGCATGAATGTCTATGAAACTTACGTGGAAAAACGCTACATTTTACCAAAACAATATGCAGCTCTTCTATCTCGTAAAATCGTATTAGCATCAGCATCTCAACTAATGTAATCCGCTTAAACTTATTTTCAACTTCTTCATAATTACTTTTTGCACTCAGTTACTTCATATATTTCTTTTAAATACTTGTAAAACCAACGAGAAACTCATGTCCACTGCCAGTCCACTGCTGAAAAGGCTATCGCAATGCAGAAGCTGACGCGATGATAAAAAAGGGCGGGAAACGTGCCTCGAATCTTGACTTGGGCCTTATTTACACGTTTTTACGATTGCAAAGAAAAAGATCAATCGTGTAAAGTGTATTTGCACGTTTTTACGATTCCCCAGAAAAAAATTAATCGTCTAAAGAGTGTTGAAAATGATCTATGATTTTAAAAATCGAGTGTCTGATAACTTTCCTTTGTGCTCAGTAAATTTTTTCCCAAATGATCCCCCCAATTAGGGAGGAGAGACCATATGATGCGCGCAAGCATGCTGTTTGGTGTGTGTTCAGTGTACTCGCTTTGATCATAATTAGTGGGATTCAATAAGTGCGGTTGTGGCTTTTTACGGCTTGTTTACACTATATTATCGTGTGTGTTGACGTGGATATTGTCTAATCGGCATTGATGGTGGTTTTTAAAAAAACCGTTTTATTCGTCGATGGCACAACTACTATGTGTGTGTTCCCTTTCATTTTGGGCCGGGAATAAGGCCCCAGCTGAAGATTTGCTGCTTTAATCGAAGAAGTGTACAGCTGATGCGAGGCTCTTGTTTCTCTAATTCCTCAACTCCACTCTCCTCATCCTCATCGTCACCACAGTTGGCATCAATTTCATTGGCAACAATACCGTCATCGTCATCTTCATGATGGCGTAGTCCATCGCAAGCTTTCTCGGAGAGCACCTTCATCGAATTTGCAAGTTCTTTTGAGCAAATCAAGCATACCATTTTTCCAGAATTTAGACAGCTTGTGTGAAAGGAATGTCCGCAGCCATGGAAAATATGGAATTCTTGGAACACATCTGAGCAATCTGGCCTATCACATTTCCTATAAAAAGATATTTCAAAAGGTTAAGTATTGTTTAAAGGTATATTCTATATTGATTATGTTGTCTTAAAGTGAGAAGAATAAAATGTAGTTGGTCAAGGGCGTATTTATAGGGGACCTGAGTTGGTTATACCCCAAAGTATAAATGAAGGGAATTGCTACTTTTACAAAAATGACACCTCTACAATGACATCCCAGAAATCCAGGGGTTAACCTCACAATTCCTGTGTCAAAAAAAGAAAAAAACTTCATCCTTTACCTGCAATAAGTGAATCCCCTGACCAAGATGCCTTATCTTAGTTAAAACAAAAAGTAATTACACAGACCTGGATGCATTTGGCTCCTTTCCTGGAAACTGAAATCCCAATGGTAGAACCTTTGAGGCAACAACATTTTCTTCTCCATAGATCTGTGGCAATTTCCAATAACTGAAATTCTTTTTCTTCCCTCTAGGTCTTGGTACTTCTGATGCATTGTTGGGATGATCTTTGATGTCTTCCAGAACTGTGATTAAAAACTTTGCTGCTACCATTTTCAACTGCTCAAGTCTTCCTCTCTTAAATGTGTACTTCTTTGGCACAACAAATGTTGATACGAAACTCAATGATGCATCTTTCCTGCTGTCTAGCCCTTTGGCTTTCTTCCGAAGCATATCACCACAGTCATGGTCTTGAGTCTCAGCACGAAGGTGTGAATGAAAATTCTCAACAGGGTATTCGTCAAAAGCATTGAGCATATTCATCAGTGTGTGATAAAGTGGATGATCTATAGACTTCCAATACAAGAAATTGCTCAGCCACACCAATGGAGCTTTGTCATAATGGTGTCTTTTATAACAGAAGAACATTACCCAACACCGAAACAGAGAGCTAGCAAACATTTCAGTATTCCCACTTTTGAAGATCACAGAGTAGATGGAAAGGACAAGAGGAATATAATTGTCAAGTAGATTGAGTAAGGTTAGATACTGGATATCTTTGCAATTTGAAAATGCAACAATAATCTGATCCCTTATCAAAGTCCAACCACCATACAAGACCTCAAGAAGAAAAGAAATCCTCCATGCCTGTGGCTTATTGGCAAGAACTTTATTTTCACCAAAGATGTAAGTATATGCCTTCTTAAAAAATTCAATATTAAGGAGACAAACACATTCTCTAGCATTAAGTTGGATATGCAGAGGACCGATGAAAGGAACTATATGTTGAAGAAATGGACAACTGTCAGATTCTTTTGCATGTAGTTGTACTTGCCTCATGTAAAACTGGGCAGGCCAGTCTCCTGGCTGGGGACATATGAAATTTGAAAGGTACGAATCCAGTCCATTATCAATGGCATGACATGCTGCTTGACGGAAATTGTGAAAACCTTTTAGTGGGATTTCAAGCTCATCGATTAGTTTGCAGCCATCCATCTTTCTCATTGCTCGTTCTCCTGTCTGATGTTCTTGGTAATCGTGGATCTCAATTCTTGATCTTTCCATTTCAGGATCAAAGAATGCTGTTCTTATCCAGTATGGCATTGATGATGCAAATGTTGTTGAAAGAGATGAGAGCATCTTTGTGGTGAAATCGAGCAACATATCTTGACAAATACCATCTGGGTTTACTACATGTTGGTCAACTGGAATAGCAGAGCCATCACAGAACCGCTTCATCAGTATTGTTGCCATGTTCCTTGCTTTTGATGTAATGTGATCAGTTGGCCTCCTCTTTGTATGGATGTTAGTAAAGTCGTCAATCATGGGGATTAAAAGTGCTTTCCTTTCAATAGCATCAGCAATGAAGTCCTTCACAAGTGACTCATGACTCTCAGCAATCTTGTAAAAGTCTCTGCGTTGTGTTGACTTTGACACTGCTATGCCACTTTTATGCAGCACTGATAGCCCCCCTTCACTTATTCCTTTCCCAACAACCATGTTTGACATAACTTTTTGATACCAGCTTGCTTTTTGAGATTGGCCAAACATCAGCATATAGATTATTGTGACAGCTTTTTTCTTGTTCAAGGCTTGTCTATGCACAGGTTTGTCTTCTGACGACATAGCATTCAATATGACAGAAAACAATTTGTTAGCACCTGCTGAAATGGCGACAGTTTGCAATGCTTCAGGATCAAATGGAGGCAGCTCATCACTTTTCCCATATCTTGACCACAAATGTTCTCTGAGAAGTTTTACTTCTGCCTGCAAGTCAACACTTTGGGAAACTGTCTCGGTGAGTTGAATCAGTAGATCTGTTTGAATGTATGTAAATCTTTCTCCAACTTCTACAGCACCTACTCCTTCAAGGTAATGCTCTTCAACTGGATATGTTGGGACAAACTTGACAAGAAACTCAGGAACAAGATAGAATGTTTCGCCTTTAACTGTTTTTGTCTGAAAATTCAAGGGCTTGGGACCTTCCTGAGAATCATCATCAATCTGATTAAAGTCAGAAGCATTTTCATCTTTTATGCTGAAAGCTGATTCTGTATCTTGGGACTGAGATGATTCAGATTCAACATCAGCAATTGCATTCATCAGCTGAAAATCAGATGATATCATCTTTGAACATATTTTCTTAAGTTTATTTACCTAAATTTTGTAATTGAAGACTTCTTTCAACCCTGTAGTCAATTCATTTAATTTCTTTTAAGGTCTGGTGCACAGTGGCATGAAACTGTGGCCTTCCAAAGCACCAGAAAGCACCAGCATTTATCAGAAAAATATATTTGCCCCCCCCCCCCAAAGTATCCTTAACATCCTCCCCTGAAAAAAATAGCTGAAGCCCCAAAAAAACTTCTTTATGCCTCAACAATATCTGCAGTCAACCAAAATATCTATAGCTTTCTAAAATATCTTTAGCCCCTTAAGATATATTCAACCACCTAAATATATTTTGTAAATAGTACCCTCCCCCCAAAAAATGACCCCCGCTTTCCCCTGCAAATATCATAATTTTATCTAGAGCACCTCCCCCTTAACCAGCCACATATTTAATATGTTTTTTTATCTATTTGTATACTATTCAGAATATGATAGTTAAGTCTTAAAGAAGCAAAAAGTATAAATAGACAAAGTCAAAAGTGGCAACAGGAAGTATTGTGTACTTGGTATGAAATTTTTATGAGAATTGATATTCTTGTTATTTGAATACTTACTGTTGCATATGACGGGAGATTCTCGTATCTCTCTGGCAAAGTAGAAGTGAATTCGCGTTTCTTCCAACATTTTTTGAGACAGTCTGTACAGATGTGATATTTTGCCCTCTTCGAATCCTTTTGCTTGAAAGCTTTGAAAAAAGGGTTAGAAGTGCCGACTCTTGCTTTTAAATTAACCATTAATGGAGACATACTTCTCCAAACGTCGTGTCTTTCATTTGCGCAATTTTTTGAAAATTTTCCCATTTTAATTACATGCGAGTATAACGAAAATTTTCCAGCCACAACAAAAAAATTTTCGCAAGTGACGTATGTTTGATTTTCCCGCCCTTTTTATCATTACAAATCGCGTCAGCTTCTGCATTGCGATAGCCTTTTCAGCAGTGGACTGGCAGTGGACATGAGTTTCTCGTTGGTTTTACAAGTATTTAAAAGAAATATATGAAGTAACTGAGTGCAAAAAGTAATTATGAAGAAGTTGAAAATAAGTTTAAGCGGATTACATTAGTTGAGATGCTGATGCTAATACGATTTTACGAGATAGAAGAGCTGCATATTGTTTTGGTAAAATGTAGCGTTTTTCCACGTAAGTTTCATAGACATTCATGCCGATATGCAAAGATATTGCCATGTATTTGTTATGGTGAGTTCTAATTTGTTGATTACGTAGATAAAATAGATTTTAACATTCAAGCAGTGTGAATTTTCAAACTTCTTTCGCTGTCATTGGGGGGATGGTGAACTGCTAACTTCAAGCCTTCGTAACTGACGATCGCGGAAAATTTTTAACTGAGTACAACGGCAGTTTTTCTCTAAATTTACCAAAGACTAAATTTTTAAAAAAAAATTTAGGTTATCTTGCAACAAATTTTACACGTTTATTTTTTTGTGGGTAGTGGTAAAAACGTCCAAAATAGGCCTAAATCTAGCTGCGAGGCACGTTTGTTGTCGTATTCTTGAATTCTGATTGGCTAAAGGGCTATGGAGAATTTGAATGTAATCAGAACTCTTAGCCAATCAAAGATTTGGAACCTATGCTATAAAATCAAGGAAGCCTTCAAGCTATGCGAAATATAGAAAATTAGGAAAATTGACAGCAAATGCAAAAAGTGACGATTTACGCAAATCAATATCAGTGAGGAAATTAGGAAAAAGCACAAGGGCAAAGAATCTTGATACTTTCAGAATAGGGAGAGGGGGTAAAGAAATTCAGGGTTCAGCAACAGCAAATATGAAATTTGTTATTTTACAAATGTAAATGGCGACCCCTTTCCTTTGAAGCTACCCCCCCCCCCACGTCCCATGGACAGAGCTTTGTACATCGTTGTTTCAATAAGCAGTCATTATTATTATCATTATTATTTAATTAAGGATCTCCGCATCAAAGCAACTATGATGGCTACAGCTACGCACGAGATTGCCCCAACAAATATGCAGTTACCAAAAAAACAAACTGGCGTACACAACTTCTCTCCATACAAACCTTACATGAAAGTCAATTTAAATATCACAAATCATAAAAAATTTACTTTTCAAAATCGTTGATGAATTATATTTTGCATACTATTGAGTCTTTTCCTTTGTTTCCTTCTGCTCTTTCAAAGTAACAATTGTCCAAATGAAAGCGGAAATGACGTAAACAATTCTTGTGATTTCCAGTGAATTTCCAGGAAAAACTAGAAAAACAATCCCATGAATCTGTTTCAATCCCATGAATCAATGCCGGAAGGGTTTAACCATATTATATCTATGGGTTTAACGCATGCATCATGGAGCTCATTATGAAAAAAGAAATTAAAGCAAATAAAGCAGTTGAAATCAACGAATGATTATAGAGTGCAGACCAGGATTTGAGAAAGTATATTAAGAATTGTGAGCGAGTGAAAATGTTACAATATTTCTATATAAATACAATGTGTAATTATATCAGGCAATAACAAAACCTTTGATCGTACCTGCCAAGTCGTATTTCTTTGAAGATGTCACGAGGTCAATGACAATGAAAAGGAGGCATCGCAAAGTTTCTAGCGGGGCAGCGAAAGACCTGTTGACAAAGTTGTACAGTGTTGGGTTCACTATGGTGGTAAATACAGCTTTAAAATAAGTCAAAACATGACAGCATCCGAGACTTTAGTCTATATTTTTCATATCTTTTATATAAATCATATGTCAATGCATCAACATATTCGAGCGATTTCTTGTAAAAAACCAAATAAGGTCGAGAGCAAAAATGTTTTGTGCGATTACGGCTGCTCAATTAGGATGTCGATTTTAGACTCACCGGTGTTCGAACATAAACCCCAATGACGTCATTGTCAAGATAATGAATCCACCGACTAACCATATATGGGCAACACTCAGCACCTGTTGACAAAAGAAGACATTTACAGCGCCTGTTACACCCAACGTCTTCAGTCGTGCATCAAAGCTTCCCATTTTTTTCATACTACCTCCTCTGTTCCCCTTTCCCTCGGTAAAATGTTGACAGCTAAGACCATTATCATACAAGCTGCATGAAAAAACCTACTTCCTTTTATGTTTCCAGTCTTCCCAGTAAACCAACATTGTTTAATGGGGGAGAAGGGGGACGGGCGAATTCGACTTTGGAAACGTTCGTTGGTGTTGCTAGACTTTTGCCAGTTATTGCGACACTCAGGAATGCCTTGAGAAAACACATAAAAAAAGCAAAAAAAACAAGGTGTTTTACAATAAAAAAGTCAGGAGAATGGATTGAGCAATATATAACCTGAGAGCATAAATAAAGCAAAGTTGAGGGTGATTGAAAAAGCATATCAGCAGCAGTGAAACAAAGACTGGTTTATGCAGTTCAATACAAGCTCAACTCAATCTTAAGATTAATACCACGCTCAATTGGCTACTATCAAGCAGCTCTATAGGGTGTCTAAGTCGCACACAAAATACATATTCTGACTCAGATGTATATTTGTTTTTTTCTTTGCTAATTGCTTATTTATATGCTTTTTTCAAAGACATGAAAATTAATATAATGGCTAGATTTCCTTTTGGGTCTAAGAAAATTAATACATGTTGTTGGAAATGGATTTGAAATAAGCAAAAATTTTGGCAGATACTTAAGCTTTTCGTCAGATACTCTAAATAGTATATAAAAGACGATTCTGATTGGCCTATTTCCATCCACAACTGGGTACATATATTTCCTAGATTGGAGTTTCCGATCTATGTTCTGACCTTTTATACTTTGTAGAGTGTCAGACAAAAAGCTTTATTATGTGCCAAAATGTTGCTCTTTTCAATTCAATTTAAATTCATGCACCATCAAAAGAAATATTGTTTGGTCTGCAAAATGCTTTGATTTAAGGCTACGGGAATTTTCTTCGGTCTACCTGTTTTGGGTCTGAAATGGACACCGGCACACCGTATCTACCGAAAATGAATAAAAAACTTGCAAGACATAAATATACATACAAGCTTTTTGACTGCCAGCTCTTGAAATGCAACTGACAACACCACACTGTGTATTACCACATAGACATTTTTGACCAAAGGAAGTTTCTTATCAAACTTCACGACAGGATACTCGATCTGCAAAAAATAATAATTAATTCAATATTGGACATTTACGAACCTGCCACAACTAAAAACTGTATCTAAAGGGGAATCTATTAAGATGTTTTAGAAGTTCCATCAACTGTTGCAGAGGGCATACAAATCCTAGAGATACAACTTAATATATCATGAAAATAAAAATATTTGCTTGAATGAACTGCTTTTAAAAAGATGTTTTGGCTTTAAAAAGCTTAAACAGTTCTTCTATAAAAATATTGTTAACTTCTTTTAGAGGAACCGTAGATACTTTTCTGTGAGGATTCTCAAGTTTCGAAGAAATTAATTCTGTTCTGATGAAAAAACTCAAGAAAGTATCTTTTGATACTGCTCTCGATAAGTATAGCTGTATACGATTTGGAGGAAATGCGGTTTGTTTATATGATTCAGATCATTATTTAAACAAGAAGTAATTAACAATGTACAGCAGGAATATCTTCCGGGTTGCCAAGACGTGGACTTCCAGGAACCCAACCAGGGCCTTTGACCAAGAAGGAGATCTGTGAAACATAAATATAACAAAAGGAGTAAATGGTTCAGTTGAAACGAGGTTTGAGGCTTGCAATGTGAGACCTTGGTAGTAATAAGACCGCATTCCATTACTAAACAAAGGCTGAGAAGTTAAGACTGATGGCCTGAAAAGATTCTTAATGATGACTAGAAACAAGAGCTGCATAATAATACCCATCATGCAGTTCGATGAAAACTAAATACAGTCATTCCAAACATTTACATATGGTTCATGTTTGGCAAATTATTAAGCATTCCAGGGGGATTGCACAAGTGCGAACCGTGAAGAAAGTGGGGCAAAGTTTGGGACTTAGGCTAATTCAATAAATCGTGAAATTATGGCAACCAAAAGAAGCAAGATATTTCAATATCAATTGAAATGTTCTATTGCTCATAGGAAAAGAGAATCATATGATTGGTTTATTCTAACCAATTAGTATCCATCAAATTCTCACGTGCATTTTTGGATAGACGAAAATTAAGATAGACAGATCGACGAAGTGTGATTATAATGCATTCTTGGATACATAGATCCGACTTTGCAGTCATCCCTAGGTCCATCGCTACAGTGGGGCGTAGAAGAGTGGGGGCTGACACCCCTTTGGAGAAAATTTCATTGTAAAAAAGAGCTTTTTTGCCACGTATGGGTGCATCGTCGGTGAATTCCTTAAACTTGTCTAAAAATGAATGATGGCTCGCCCTCTTTGTCGGCACAATAGCTAGCAATGACCTTGGTCATCCCTTGATGGGTACATGTCAGATTAGTACAAATCTTAAACAAATTTAGATCTGCTTCCATACAAATACAACTAAATTGCCTTGAATCGAAATGTTTGTATATGAAAACCATGTTAAACGATCACAGGTTAGAAAATGATTTAAAAAGGTCCTCGGAGCAATATTTCTACAGCCTGTCGACTGAATTTGCTAGTTGAGTGAAAGAAGGTGGTTACACAGTTCAGCGACAATGAGAATCAGCTTAGCATTAAGAAAAATGAAAAGAAACCTTGTTTCTGAACCCATCCATTTTCCAGAATGTTTCAAACATGTATTTGTAATGACAGAACTAGAAGTATAAAACACATTTACTTACAATACGAATGAGGTGGAGATAAACAGATTTTTTAGTTATGGGTAGTCGTGGGTAATCTCGTTAACCTGAATATCATCTTTAAGTTATATCCGTGCATTTTTGGACAAGATAAGAAAAAACTTAAATGCTCATAGACAATGAATCTCAGCCAAGGAATAACATTCAAGTGATATTATTTATTTCTAAACTATACCATAGTGCTCCACGTGTCAAAGTTTATGAATTTGGTTGGAACAGCTTCTCGGCCTCATTGTGCGTTCATTAATTCTGACCTCATCTGATGAAAAGTCTTAACCGGGCCAACCGCAAATATTCTGAAGAAACGTTAAAGCAGCAATCGTAATGAGATTTACTTGGGGGAGCAAAAGATTTGAGATTGTCTACACTTAACCCTTTGAAACTGGAAAGAAAAACATTGTCAAATAAAGCTCGTCCTGATAGCATTGGCGCATTGCAGTGAAAAGCAGGGCCCCAGGGCCCTCTGGGTAGGGAGAGTGAGAGCAGTAATTGTTGCTGTTGTTGATTTATGTTTCTGTTGTTCAACACTGTCGTCTGTGCTTGTTTGTGTTATGAAACTGGCTCCAGTATTTGCTAGCACCTTTTGAGTGTGTGTGTGTTAGTTGCACGTTCTCTATGAAACGTACTTGAGTTTTTCATGATATTTTGCTTCCCTTGGTATCGTCATTGTAGCGTTGTATAGTAGTTTCACACGTAAAGTCTTAGATAATTTCGTTCTGTTAGGTTGTAGTAGAGGATAGAGTGCTTCTTGCTAGTGCTCAAGCTTTCATACCTTTAAAGTTGGCCAGCTAAATCTTCGAATGAAATAGTGACAATTAATTTTGAGTGTTGTAATAATTTTGCAACTAAATTTCTTTGTGGAGTTATTTGAATCTAAAGGGCACAAAAGGAATTTCTCAACATTCTTTCCTCTATGTTGGTACTATTCATTGAAATTAAGTGTACAAAATACAAAATAACCTGTATGTAGATGGGGTTCCATGACTCCAGGGGGTGGACAAGACCGTACACCACCTTCTCTTCCTTTTCGGCTTGGAATGTACCTTTTACAATAACGGAACAAAATGAACATTTGAGCAAGTCACGAAAAAGCATCTTTTGAGTAGATTTGACAAACAACAAACAAGATGGTGAAAAATCTATGAACTTGCTATACAAAAACTAAAATAAAAGACAATCCGAAAAATTTCATTTCTGTATGAGAGTTGCAAGAAAAAATTGAAACATACCAAATAAACGGTCCCATATTATCAGTGTCCCGGCTGCAAAAAAATACTTCGATCAGTAAGCGACAAAAAAAATTACAGCAATTGATAAAACGTGCGACAATGCATAGCATTTGATATACATACATAGAATTAATATACATACAAACAAGGAGTTCATTAATAGGAATTTTGAAATGTTTAGAATATGAGCAATGAAATCACACAGAACAGATCATTTTCATAAAGAAATATGCTACTTACCGTAATTTTTGTCAATGCAATAAGGATTCCTGCCTAGAAGTGAAATTTTCTCAATCAGATATGTCTGTGTATGTTTAACTTGCAGACACATCTATATAGGTATATCAATGCACTTCCACAAATTCAACAAGGAGAAATTTTAAGAGCATTACATGGATGCTTTATTCCCAAAGATTGATGCTAAATAATTGCTTATTGAAGATCTTATATGAACAAGAGAGTTACTAAGATGACACGACCTCTAACCACCTAGCAGTACTGTATAGTCCTTGTCAAAAAAAAATATGAATCCAATCCAGGTTCCTCTAAAAGTACCAAAGAAAAACTTGAACATGGCATAAATAAATACTTTTGTCACACAACTCTGACAATGTACAAAGAGTAAAAACGTCGGACAATGGCCACATCAAATCATTAAAATCCGGATGCTGATCGAAAGTAGCGCTAGAGGAAGAATGACGTGTTTGATTGGTTCCTTGATTTTGACCAATCAGCAATAAGTATGTTATATTTTCGCTTTTCCGAGCCACTTTCACATTTTGCGCCACCACATACAACTCGTGCAGCATTTCTTTTCAAGGTCTTTTCCACTTAGAGGCCAAGGTTTGGTGTGTCTTTCCTCAAAATTGGTCATTTAACGGAACGGTGATACTTACCATGGTGAACTCTGTGATGGCTTGGGGTGTTCAAAATATACTCCAGTGGTCCCAGAGTTTCAATTAACTAAAATATGAATGGAATATGCTAGAACTTCAACTATAGCGTTAATGGGAAAATTAAAATAGCAGATTTTTAAAAAGGTTCATTACTAGAGTTAAAAAGTGAATACTTGGTATCCAGCAAAAGGGATTATGAACCAAACGTTAATCGTGATACCCAAATGAAAATTTTTAAGAAGCTTATTATCGTTCTTGAAATGCTGGAATGTTGATATACTTGACAACTTTTCATGTTAACTTCTAACGATATGAAAGCTGTGTAAATTGCAAAGTTTTCCCTTGATGGGAACTTTTCATAGATACAAGAGCATCATCAAAAAAATTTTAAATAGAGTTCATTCAAAAAACACCTAGGCATACGGACACCTTCAGGGAGGTCGAAAGAAAAAAATGGACAGAAATCCCCTTGACCGGGTCCAAAAAAATCCCTACAAAATTTAAGCCAATATATAGAATAAACTTATCGAGTATCTATCTAAAGCTTTACCCGGTGCTAAAATCTTGGCAAAAAATAGCTTAGACATTTGGACGAAAAATAAATTTGTGTGCTATATCTTCATATTATATGCGCTGGTGGCCCACACCCTCTTCTCTTGTGGTCAATGTTGGTTAAGATGGTCACAGAAAAATTGGAAATTACTACATTGTTTACCAATCCAATCACAACATTGATTTGAGTGTCTCAGCATTTTTGCAAAAATTGTAGCAACACAGCCATGGATACCATTTAAACATTGAAAAGTAACCAGGAAATAATTCAATAAATGTTGCAATAAACAATTTGCAAAGGATTCCTCTTATCTGACAACAAAACAAAGGCATATAAGAAACATACTTCAGTATGGATCCAAAACTGGTATAAGGTGTTCAGCTGATGGTGCACATAAAAAGCCGATGGTGGAGCGACAAGAGCCAGTGGAAAGTAAAAAACCTGAGAATTCAATATGAAAATTATAAAAATTGTGGTAATTAAATAATAAACAAAGCTATGCAAATCTGCTTTGATTTAACTGGGATAAATTTTGCTTTGATATAACTGAGGTTCTTGTAGGGTTTATTTTAACCGACAAAATCTTACATTCTCTAAATCCTAACATTCAGTGTGCTTTGCGTGATGCTAGATTTTGCAGGTCATATAGTTGAATTAACTTCACGGCTGAATTTGTAATCTGAATGCTAGACATGTAAACTGTTTTTAAAGTTGTTTATTCCATGTTAATTTGAATAGTGTGTTTCACTACTATGTGCAGAAATAAAAAAGCAACATTACCCAGGAAGTATAGTTTTGCACCACAGATTGTCTCAGAGCAGTTGTAAGATTGTAATCTTCGGAGCTGTGATGGACTTGGTGTGCACCCCATAGAAAGTTGACCTCTAAAGAAAAAGGAGAAACAAATAACTTCAAAGGGCCAAGTAGAAAGACATTACCAGATCTTGTTGGAGGTTAGAAATTCCTGATTTCAAAAGAAATCTCCAGGTTCTACAGGCAATGGGTCATTCACTAGTATTGTAATACCGCTTAGTGGCTTAAGGTGCTTAAAATATAAGTGCTTAGTTGTTTTTTGTTTCTGTGGTAACTAATTTGGCTAACTATGAAGGATAAATATGAAAAAACTGAAAAAGATTACAATTGATTATAGATCTCAAACTTGATCTAAGGTTAGGAAACTGTTCAGTGCAATTAAAAAAGAGTCACACCAAATGTACAACGTGAGTCAAGCTTTTATTGGCAAAAATATATTTTATAATAGATTTTTGATAGCAAAGCAATTTAAAACAATTACACCCAACATAAGGTTACATAAAGTTACTGATCATTTTGTATAGCTAAAATAACAATAACATTTAAAAGAAAGGTGCACATTAAATTTTAAATGATACTCTAAATCAGGGACTATTGAGTATAGGGTGAATATAGGTTGCTTAAGTCACATACCTATTTGCAATACCACCTTTACAACAATAGGGCCTTGATTCCTCATACCTCGCTAATCAGAGTGAGTCAGGGTATGATGCAGAAGTTTTTCAGCATACATGTGTATTTGGGTTTAGCATCTTTCTGCCATATAAGGTCAATTTCACTAGGGTAATATCTAGGGGTGTCTCCTAAAAAATCCCTTGCAATTCTACATGAGCTAGAGAGTTCGAAATTTCCACCAAGGATGGCTCAGTTGGAAGAGGCCCTGACTACAGACTCAAGGGTCCGTGGTTTGAGTCTCTGGCATGACCAAATCTTCACCCAAAGTGAGGAGAATAGCCAGCTCTCTGTAGTTCCAGGCATAGGAATCACGAGGTGTGGTCACATCGAGAGGAAGGACCAGGACACTGCTCGGTAAGCATAAGCTTCTCAGTGTCCTAAAAACTACCTTTGGATGCTAGGTAGCAACAAATACAAATATAAACACACCTTCCATTCCCCTACCACAAGAAGATAAAGCTACCCATTCCTGCCGATTATTACAATATTATACTAACAAATAAGTAATTTGTTAATGCTGAACTATAACCAAATTACTGCTTAGTCAGGATAAGCTTGAGATAAAATAAATATGATCTTCAACTGACCATGAGTAGCTCTGTGAAACCAGTAATAAGTAAAGTCAATGACAATGAAACAAAGTAGCCAGGTCCATGGAGAATCCCAAGGGAGAGCTGTAATCCGATAGTTCTCATACACATAGACATACAATGTGAATTCGGCAATTAGGACCATGACCCTGCAACACAATATGCAGGCATATATGAATCATTTAGCAACAATTGCTGGTGATCAATTTGTAGAGCAAAAGGTTAACAATTTCAGTTTACATGAACATGTACCAGAGGTGGACAATTTGGTCTCTGGCACAACAGGTTTTTATCTGTAGGAGACCGCTTTTTGTTACACAGGATAACTGTAAGGCTGAGCAAATTTTGAGTGGAAATTTCCACCATGTGGGGGAGACCACTAAGAGCTGCTGGTTTCTTCCAGTCCCTGTCTATATGATAATTTTCTAGGGTACTGTAACAATCATTATCTTCTCATATCGATAACAATCGTTTAAAATCATAGAAACTATGTTCTGATGATAGCTTGGTGATCACATTCAGCATTCAACTCTTATTGCAACCTAGAACCATCCATTTCTATTTAATATGCATAACCATATCAGCATGGCCATCAAATTTAACTGAATATAAAAAGTTGTAGCTTTGACTCAAATCTTCTAAATCCAAGTTTTGTCTCATACTACTTTTCCACATCCAAAAATAAATTTATTCATCTTCATAAATGAAACAAAAACCTTAGTACAATTGATAATATTTACCTATAGATCACTTAAAATTGACTTACAGCAGATTGGAATTTGATTAGAATTTCTTGTTATCCTATAATTACAGACAACATATATATTGACCCTCTACAGGTTCTCTTACAAATTGGCACAGTCTTTCACACATTCGTTTTCAAACCCTTTATCTTAAGTGCTTGCTTCAAACTTTCCATCTTTGCCTTCAACCATACATCCACAATGTAATAACATCAGCAAAAAAGGCTTGATGCTACCATTTTTAATCTATCATCAGCTTTTAACTCTTAATGAAGTGAAAACATAAATAACCAAAGAGGTCTCAGGATTGATCTTTGGTGCACACCAACCCATGTATCGAGCAAGTTCCTATCAAATTTGACAGTTGTTTCTGGTCTTTTCTTCCTTTTCATCACATTAATATCATCAAATGCTCTGAGGCATCTCATGTTACAACTTGGGACTTCATTAGATTAAATCATCTTTAAATTTTCATTTAACTAATTGGCTGAAAAGTAGAAATATAAATGTTTCTTACTTTGATAACTGTGACATGAGACCAGCTGTAAGAGAGCTTGCACCATCATTAAAACGCAGAGTTCGCTTTCCCATTAGAACTGCAACTAAATATTCCACTGCGATCGCAGCTATAAAAACAGGAACTGCCTTGAATCAAAACAAAAATTTATGTCAAAACCATGCTAATAAAACCAATGAAGAAAAAGGCATTCCCATGACAAAAATTCTAGCATCTTCAGAGTATCGTCAAGATAAATGCACACAGAGTCAGATTAAAGTGATATGGGTCCAGAAACAAGTAGGTTTTCCAAAATGAGTTTTCATAAAGATAGTGCAATATGAAAGAAGTAAGATTTAAACTAAAGCAGTAAAACAAGAATTTGTAAAATTTCATTATAGTCTCATCAAAATCTTAAAATAAATGGTTTTGTTTATTTCTAGGAATAAAAAATAGAAAATACTAATTTGTCTTGAATAAACTGCAGCAACCAGCATGCACTGACGTTATTCTGAGATTTTTTGCAGAATATTTGCTCGCAAAGTAGTTTGATCATAGAGGCATGGCAATGTGTTCAATTTTTCAGTGATCTGCTTCTAGTTTCTACATTGAAATGCAAACAAAAGCTCATAATTTCCCTATCATACTCAAGACAGAAAGTTCTAAGCAAACTTCTATAGCCCTGCTTGAAAAATTTGCTTGTACATATATCAAACAAAGCTTAAATTCTTCTACAGTGAGAGGGGAGTACTGCAATAACCTTGGGATCTCAAGCAAAATGCTGGAACAACATTCCTCGGGAGATAAAAAATTGACCATCTGCTTGTAGTTTTAATGGTAATTTTTTCTTTGACAACACTTACAGATCATAAAAGGTCCCCTGTCAGCCTTCATCCGAAATTAGTTAAGAAATTTTTCAAAAGAATTATTTAGATATTTCAAAAATAGCCAATCAACTTTGACCGGGGGTGTTCTCACCTCGATTAGCCTGGCTACTGAGAGAGTCCCTCTTTAAGAAATTCCCTTCAATATAATTCCTCCACTGTTTTTTTGCAATTTTGCATTTTAAAGGCATTGAGTCATGATAAAATGGATTGGGTATACCCAAAGTACCAAAATCCGCTGAGTCACAATTTTCATAACTGCTGTGCTATTGGTTGACCTTAAACTGGTCACATGAACTCACCTCGTACTGATTAACAAAACAGTTTCCATCAATAGCAAGTTGTCAACAACGGATGCCAATATCAGGTGAAACAGCAACAATCACGCCGAAACCAAAGGAGCCCCTATAGAGAAGGCCTATTTACCATGACTCAATGCCTTTAAGTTAATTAATTTGGTATCTTATATTTGTTTGCATTATTTTTTTGTATTTATATAATTGGTGTTGTATGCTGTGGAAGTTCAAAATTATACTGAACTGAACTTCAAGCTCTGCTGTTCTAACAAAATCTTTACTTGGTTTGATCTCTTGAGGTCCATTATACATGCTGGAACAAATTGTGGCCCAAGGGCTCTATTACTGGAATGAGAAGACTTACCTCATTTAGGTAATCAGGCACATCATCAACCTTCTCATATGATGACTCCCATGGTGTTACAGCATAAAAAATTCTTCGAATTTGCTCACTAGCAGTTGCATTTGGGAAGCGCATCTTGGGTCCTACGAGCAAATATTTAGACAAAGTCAAAGAAAAACTTGTACAAACTCTGCAAGTTGTGAAAACTACATTAAACAAATTTTGAGTCAAAAGAACATAATAATCAATATTGAGTAGTTCAGCTTTTATATTTTGTCATCTCTCTTCATTAACAAGTAAAGGTTATTAAAATGGCTAAATGATTTCATTAACAAAACAATTCAATAAGGTATCTAGCACCTGTTCACCAGGGAGTAAATTATCTTAACTTTGTTTAATTTTGGAGTTGCCTGCTACCAACCTCTACCATAACTTTTCTTACTGTAAATAATTTATTGCATGTCTATTATGGATTGCATGTCAATAATATATTATATATATATACCTTTTGATTATTAGTAATCAAAAAAGTTGTCAATTCCAATTTTAACAATGAGTTCCAGCTGGCCAGGCACATAATTTAAACGCAATAAACATTACGGTATTGGCAAGACTGAACAAAAGCCTCTGACATTTTCCATTGCAACAACCCTTGGAACTGCACACGATTGCATATACAAATATTATGTAATTACTTACAAGGCAGTACACTTTTATCCAAAGGTCCAAAACTGTCCCTGGAACACAAGGTAAAGTCCACTCATGTTTTGATTTTCAGCAGTGCTCCTTCGCATTGTTACGATGATCAACCATGTGATCAGCAGAGCTCTAAGTGTGACGTCACAGAAACCTATTTTTGAAACTTTCGAATTTTAACCACATAATATCATAGAACGTCATGAAATACTTCCAAATATGCCAAATCAGTTGAATATGTCAAAAATCGGGTGAAATATGGCCAATGTAAAAGTTTGAAGTTTGCTAACCGATTACTGTTATTTTGGCTCTGTTCATAAAGTTTTATATACTCATACATCTCAGCCAATTCGTAAAACATTGAACTGATTTTGCATATTTAGAGGTATTTCACATAGGTCAAAGTAACTAAAAGTAACTTTGTTCTGTTACTCCACTGAGTTTTATCTGTTTAACAATAATGCATCATGAACATGGTTTTCAACAGAAGAACTAAACTTCTAAAATATAAAAGTCTAATAGGTTTGTGAGGTTGATTGGTAAAATTGTTCCATAGTAGTTATGTCTTATATCCAACCTCCATGAGATCAAGCAAATCATTCTGTTACACAGAATTTCACGTCATACAATTTCGATAAGCAATAGTAGATTGCCAAGGTATACTGGGATGGTATTGGGCTGACCCTGGTGGATCTGGTGGATCATGGCAAGAAGGTGGATCTTTGTGATAATATATAGCAAATATAGAATTTAAATGATTGTAAAGAATGAGTTTTTCTTGGTAACTACAGAACTCTTGGTAACTCTTGGTTTTTACTTGGTAATTTATTAGAAAGCAGCCAAAATTTCATAAATCTCCACCTCGGTTACAAACCAAAACGCTTATCGGGGCACCTAATTTGTTAGATAAATGCAATAAAGATAGCATTGAGGAAAATAAAGAGAGCAACCCTAACAAAGTCAAAAAACGATTGAACAGCTTCGGAGGAACACATTGAATTTTTTATAGAAACTTTTGAAAAAACGGGGGGGGGGGGCAAAACAAGGGGCAAAGAAAATTTCGAAAATCCCCCGCTCATTCCACTGAGCCAAATGGCCCAATGAAATGAGCGATGAATCCCCGAAGCCAAGACTGGAGATCTCACCGTGGCCAAGGCAGTTTTAGTTTTTTCTGTTTAAAGCCCTCATCAGAGCCATTTTAACCATAGATATATAATCATAAGGCAAATGCTTATATTTATTTATATTATATATATATTAGAGCCTAAAAGGAAAGAGGGGGTTGAGGCTCCCCCCTCCTAGCGATAGTCACAGGAGTGCGAGTGAATTTTTTTGACAAAATTTCTTGCAGAGCAAGCTGCTTCTTATCACGTGACCCCTACGTGAGAGCGTGCCTATTTAATTTGACATAGATAGATATGATGAGTCACAAAACTAATTGCCGCTGGTACCGTCTTGTGCAATAACGTATCCCCCGTTTCTAGAGGCTCTCACAAATTGAAAACCGCTTCAAGCGGTATAGAATCTAACAGCTATGTGGCATTAAAAATAGAGGCATTCGTCACAAGACAATGACGATACGTTATGTAAATAGAATTTAAAATTAATTATAAACTACCTGCTCTGTTTTTCTTTTCCTTGTTTTTTGCAACCGAAAAACCGATAAGGAAATTTAATGACACATGGGTATCAAAGAAGCAATGCCAGACCCCGCAGCTGCAGTGCAGGGACCACGGAGCAAATTACGAATTCAGGGGGGCTAAAAAATTTTTGGGGGCACACATGCTAAACCCAGAGCGATGCTACTAGCCCCTTCAGGAAAATGAGGTTCTTTGTGGTAGGCGCAATAAATTTCTCAAGGTTTATTGGGTTCGAGTCTCGCTCGGATTGGTTATTTTCCCGCACTCTCTATTAATTATCTTCAAAAATCCTGTTGTCTGTAAGGTTTATCTCTATAAAATTTTCAAAGCAATCTTGAGACAAAGTGTTTTGTTTAATTTGATCGATTTCCATAAGATAAGGGTTGTAGAAAAATTTTTTAGTTTTATACCCCCTGAACAAAAACATACAAGACCACAGACCAGACACTTTCGAAATGCGGAATAATGTCAGGAGTACCGAACAAGGAAGTAATTTAAAACCATAAAAAATTTGAATTGCGCTCTGTATGTTGGTCGGTTGGCGAAGTGGCTTGCAAAGTTGAAAAGTTACCTTCAAAGTCGTATTATATCAGCTAAAGAAATGGATGACGATTCACATCAAATCTATGAGAACAGAGAGACAATTAACCGGCACATGAAACAGTGGAAGCCAATGCCCATGGTACGGCCGCCAGGTTTAGGCCAAGAGGACAATGGAGGCTACGATGAAGAGGAAGTTTATGTTAATAAAGATTGCAATCCTCTGATGGATGATACATACATTGCGCCTGTTATGCAGTGTGTAGACCCCAAAACTGAGGAACAGGAAAGATACGAGCCTTTAAATGTTGAGCCCGAACCCAAGAAACAAACCATGAGGACTGGAATCGGTTACGAGGTACCGTCCCCACAGCAAGGCCAAGTTCGGGGGCGACCAGAATCTTGGGTGCATTTAGAGACGTCAAATACTTCTGCTAAAAGAACGACTGATTCAGAAACTGACTATGATGATGTTGTTAAACATACCCTACAACAAAAGGAAATGAAGACGGAAAAAGAACAACAGGCAGAGAAAGGAATTGAATCAAAAAGTTTTGGTACTTTTCGCTCCGAAAGTGACATTTTTGTCACTAGAAAAAAGAGTATTTGGTGCTTCCGTTTTTCATGTTTCATAGGGGTCACTGCATTTGTTATTGCTTTGTGCGCGTTGGTCATTGCCTTGTTACTATCACTTAGTGTTCTGAAACCGAAAGAATGTGGGTGTCAGAAAGAGATAGACTTTTTGAAAGCTGAAATACGAACACTTAGATCGCAGATTCCACCAACCTCTATTCCATGGAATTCTGAGTCTCATAGCTCCGTACATTTCAAAACACAGACATTAACCCCTACCCCAGCAATTACGCCGTTTGGATCTTCAGTCCACTCGAGGTTGAGTCCTTCAACACACCAAAGCTCGTCAATCGTCGCAACACATCAAAGGTCCTCAATCGTCCCAGATCCTAGCTTCATTAGCCTAAAAATCACAGCCAGCAAAGGAATCCATTAGTTGCCAGGTCAACAAACTCCGAAAATATATGCAAAAATACAGTAAATAATGTAGGTAACATTTATATAGATACTGAACATTTTTTTGTATAATTCTTGTAACTCTTTTACAGAATTTTTGACGTTGATCACGTTTTCATTTTTACACTTTTAATCGCTTTCTTCAGCCTGTATCTGATTAATATACAAACATTTGAATCAACATGTCTTTGAAATTGCCATTGTCTGCGGTGATTGTACAAAACAAATTTGGCCAAAGAACAACAAACAAGAGCTTTCCCCTTATATTATGAAACGTTTATTATAACCTGGCTGCTACAGGTAAACATTCCTTTTGCAAAAGCTTTCCTTTGTTTAAGAACTCGTAAAACAAAAAACGGACTGCGTGAATCTTCAACGGTTATTAGTTTTTGCCTGGAAAGGGGGCAGAAAACTGTTGTCTTCGATTTAAATAAAAATTTTGACCCCACTTTTTCACCAAAATACTGCATTAACACTTTTTAGCTTCCAACCCTCTTAACATTATCATAAGCAAGTAAGGTATGGAGCGCCCAGGGGTAACTTTAGGGGTGTCTTCCTATAGCACTTAACTTCATATTCTGGTTTGGAAAGTATACAGTTTGATACAGTAGACTACGGTTAAAGTCACACCAAATGTTGCTTGAAAACTTGTGCCTGTAAGCGGTACTAAATATAATAGTTCTGCATATTTGGGTCTAAATTTTATGTAACTGTAACCAGTAGTGTAACTTTAAGCGGGGTGGCTGTAAGCGGAGTTGACTGCATCTAGTTTCCATGACCGTAATCATTTGGCTTTCAAATGGAACTGGTCTAAATGGTAAAAGACGAAGAGTAAGAATCTAAAAATAAGGTTTCAGGAAGTTATTTGTGAGCCACGCCCTTCATGTGCAAAATCAGCTATTCTAGCACCGGCTTTCTGCAAATTTGCCTAATAAAAACAGACATGCAAGAATAAAGTGAAGGAAAAGCTTTCGTTTTTTATAGAGGATCTCAAAATGAAAAAAAAATTAAAATTATTCTCCTTTTTACCTCACTTAGCTAAGGACAGCATTGTGCGTTGCTTCAGACATGTTTTTGCTGCAAATAACTAAGATTGTTAAATTACTTCAAAGATGGGTTTCAGAGAAAAATTTCAAATGACTAAGCCTTTTGGAAAATCAGACGTTAAAAATAAGACTTTTTGGAAACGTACGTTGAAGTTCTACTCGAAGGGCCTCGCGCTTTGAAAAGTCAAAATCCGTACATATGAATCATACGAATCTTGCTTCAAATCATGTTTAAATCAAGCTTGTTTCTTAATAAACAAATGATCGTAAGTTGGATTTTGCGGTGACTAGTAAACAGGGCCAACAGGTAACCAGAGGGGCCATGGCCCCTTATTTTTTTGCGAAGCAAGTAGTTTTAAAGCTGCAGTGAAAGGATAAAAAGCCTTGGCCCCCTACTTTTGCTTGCCTTGCCCCCCCCCGGAGGCTCTGATATAGAAAAGTTGCTTTATTTATCTTCTCTTCTCGAACTTAAAGTTCAAAAAAGGGTGTCTCCATCAGTTTTCAGTCACCTGAAAGGTATGGCACAAATTCCAATCATCATCTAACACCCTCCACCCCCACCCACCATTCCAATCATCTTAGAAATTTAACACCCATAACAAAAGATTTTGAAAAAAAATTTATTGCTTTCGAAAAAAGTGGGGATTGAGGCGTTTTTCAAAATGACATTTTATATGAAAATACATTAATGCATTTCTTACCTTGAGCTTTCACGATGCGATACTTTCTTACAAAGTGAACGATATTCAAATTATATTCCCTTACAGGGTAGATACACTGTTGTCGCAAAACAATTTGTCACGGGCGCAAATTAATGGATGAAAGGGGGTTTCGTTTTATCTGATGGGTATAAAAGGGTTTCACACCACCAGTTTTAGAAATTTATTCTGAAATAAATCCTGTTCTTTTCTCGTCAAGCGATGGTTTAAGGTAAAGTCACGCACCCGTAACACTATTACTGTTTGCACCGCACCATTACAATTTGCCCCCTTTTTAACAACGTTTAGTACTTGCTTGTGGATATATTTGTGTGTTGTTTGAACCAGGGGCGGATCCAGGAAATTTTTTGACCGGTGCTCAGTTTAAGGGACCACACCCAACAAATTGACCACGCCCATTTTCGGTGGCGATGTTAAGTAGCGTATTTTTTCCAATGAGCGTCCCTCTCTAATGCACGCCCCCCTTTTGAGCAAAATTTATCTAATCAACAACCACTCTCCAATGAGCGCCCCCCCCCCAAATATTTTGAAAACATATAGAGACCAGCAAATCTTTACAATAGTAATCAGTTCAAATTTGGAAAATCTTCTGCAACTACTGACAGAATTACATAAAAATATATTTGAGGGTATTAACAATTTAAATATTCAAGATGCCACACCAGTATTTTTAATAAATCTACTAGGATTTCGACTCGGATGAAATTGAAATCTTGTAATTATTATGCCCATAACAGGTGTGATTGATTTTTCTAAAAACAATCATTGTTTAAATTCCAAAGCTCAATTTTTATTGGTGAATTTTTATCTTTTTCTCGATAAGCTCTACTCTCTAATGGGACCAAGAATATGATAGAATACGGTAAACAGGAATGGCTATGGAAGCAAGGAAAGTATTGTACAAAATAAGGCAATGTATTTCATGAAAATTTAGAAAATGTTTTACGAAATTCGTTACACTGGTTAAATCTTTTGCAGCTTGGAATTGTGTTCTCAAAAAAAAATTTTACTTCTCTTTCATTTTATATATTAAGTTGAAAATTTTGTTGATGTTGCAATAACTTGACAGGCATTTACACGCATCTTTGAACTATTCTTCGTTTAGAAAAATCACAAAGGAGGGCTGCGATGCCATTTCTCGCGTAAAAAAACAAAGCGAACATCTCAACACTTCAATTAACGCTTGTCGTAGTGTCACAATTACCTCAAAGCAAGCAACATTGATTCACGTTTGCGAAACTCAAATCAACTAATAAACATGGCTAATAAAACGCAGCCTGGCATGTCACCCTATTCCTCAACCAGATGCATATAATATTTTCTGATATCGTGCAATTTTCCACAAAGATTGTATGTTACCACTTACCTGACAGATAGGTATCTTAGGCCGTAGCTTTGCTACACTTCCGGAAAAGAGCTGTGAATCGGTGAACAAGTCAGCGCTATTGTCGTCCCAATAAAACTCGAAAACATCCCCAACGCCCCTTCTCTATCATTTCTTTGCTAGGCTTTTCTTTTGCCATAAATATTAAAGCAACGTTTCTGTTCATGCACCCCGTAATATCAACGAGAGTTGTGGCTAATCCCAAAAGCCTATGCCAGTTCCCTATCCATCAATTTCCCTGAATCTTTATTGGCTATTTCGTCTTGACCGGTGCTCAGATGACGTTGAGCACCGGTGAAAAAGCAAATGATTGGATAATGCTGGATCTGAGCACCGGTGAGAAAAGAGTTGATTGGCTAGCTCCGTTCGTGACAATTCTAATTTACGAACCCACCGGTGCTCGGAATAGCATAGAATAATGTGATTTCATTGGAGGATGATTTTGTCATCCGCCATCTAATTTGGTCAGCACTTGCATTCTACCAAAATTTCGTTCCGGTGAATATGCCACGATTATAAACATTAACGCGACAAAAGAAAATTCTTTGGATAAGAAGGTATTTTTCATGCAAAATAGATGAAAACATCGAATCAGTAAAAATCTTTAGCTTTTTTCGGAAACAAGCACAGGAACAGGTACAAGAAACAGTACTTTGAAAATCTGACCGGTGCTCAAGCACCCTTTGCACCCCCCTGGATCCGCCACTGGTTTGAACTGCGGTAAGAATGAGCATTCTGGAGAAATTGAAGAAAAAGAAGGACTATGGCTTTTCTTCTCTGCAGAAACATTTCATTACTTCTAGTTTCATGGACAGTTTGGGTCTATAAAACAATTTTAAAGTATCGAGGCTTGGTACTAGAGCATCAACTATACAGGTTACCTAAATTGATAGATTCAGTCTTGGGTTTTCATTTTTGACATTGAATCGCAACATTTAACCGAAAACTTTTGTATGGTAACTCCAATCAATATGTTTTTCAATAGATTGTAACAAATGAGGTGCAAATTATTTTCTAACATATTGCATGTTTGCATGGATGTAAGTCACATTATTTTTTAGATTTAAGTGTGATTGATTTGACCTCTAGAACAACAAGAACAACTTTGAACAATTTTTTTGCGGTACAGAATTTGAAAATGGCTTTGAAAAAAGCAAACACCGGTCGTCCTTCCATCTAGCAGTTTTGGAGTCAATCTACATAAAAACGAAAAAGCCGCCATTGTGTAGACAAAAGGAGTTCGTTTTCTCTCTTGGACTCCATTGGTAATTTTTCTTTAGGCTCGCGGCACTGATTGGTCAACTATACCGGTCTTGTGTTTGCGTTTTTCTGATTGGCCTATTTCGATCCACAACTGGGTATATATTTTTCATCGTGTTCTTTCGGAACCTTATTCTGACGTTTTATGCTTTGAGGAGTGTCAGACGAAAAAGCTTTTAGTATATCGTAAAATGTTTGCTTTTTTCAAAGCCATTTTCAAGAACAACTTTATTAAATTTTTATCTACTCATTGGATTGTGGATTATAACAACATCAGTGAAGATTATTGCTCCAAACAGACAAGAGAAATCAACAGTACAATATACAAATGACACAGGCATAAATATAACAGATGACCCAGGCTTAATGCAATCATCCAGCAACTTGAAATGGTGACTCTGAGTAGGTTCTTAGAAAAGTCCTGTTCTAAACACCAAAAGAGTGACATAGGTTGGCTTCAAATATTGAAACTAAACAAAAAGCAAACAGGAGAAGTAACTATAAAAACTTTATATATTTGATAATTCAAATATGATCTTAGCTTTGATATCAGCACATGTAAAATATTACAGGTAAAAACAACACAACAAATATTTAGAAGCAAAGAAAATATTCATTTCAAAACATAACTTAACTACAGTTCATCATGTGTAAAGTCTTCTGCAGGTGCAGTTTCATTATCTAGTGTACCTTTTGTAAACAATGGATAATTTGTTATTATTTCAACACTGGAAAGTTTACCATCTTTATCCGTGTCAGCATTAACAAATAACATGTCTGCATGTTTGTCAACAAATTTTGTAAGGGTAAAATCCAATGCAACGTCTGAAACTTCATCAGCTGTCAAGAAGCCATCGTTGTTCTTATCCATCTTCATGAACTTCTCTTCCTCAATTTTTATTCCCTCTGCATCTGAGGTATCAAATCCTTTCAAGTATTCCTCTTTACTAACTTTCAAGTCATCATCAGTATCATAATCTACAAAACAAGTAATTATGAAAGGGAATCAAAAAATGAAACTCATGTCCCAAAATTGTAATAATTAGCTTATAAAAATAGCTTCATTCCAAATCTGAAAATAGATATTGATTAAAATGTCCATTTTATCAAAGTTCTCTTCAAAGTTATTTCTTCAGAAAAAACTATTTTACATGATTTCCAACATAAATGGCTTATACGTTATTGACATTTCATTTATTAAAGTTTTTTACTCTTCAAATTTTTATATACATTTCCATTTTTTAAAATTTATTTGCATATTTATGTAATCATAAGGCAAATGCTGACAGGAGGAAAATTATTTCCACAAGGGTGCTGCCCAATTGTATCGAACCACTCTTGGTCGAAATCAAACTCCAGTTTGCAGCTTCAAAAACCCCTGCTCATTCCATATATTTAACTTTATATATTCTCATATTTAACTCCACATATCAATATAATGTGGATCAAAACTGAGAACCAGGAAACAAAAGGGCACAGGGTGCACTGTACATTCCCTAAGATTTGCTAGTGCCCGTTGGCAAGGTGTAAGGGCCCCCTTTAGCTTGCATTTTTACTGTACTGGCATTCTTTCTCACCAAACCTTATGGTGACAACTCGTCATGATAACCAAGTTTTAAAAGCTTTACATGTTCATGAATTATATGGGCAACTGTATTAAACTGAGAGTGGTAAAGCCCCCCCCCCCCCCCCCCCATCCTTCTGCCTTTAATGAGTCTCATATCTATACAATAATTTTCAAGTAAACAAAACAAGGCCAAAATATCTGAATCAAAACCTACCATGAAGATAGCTCATCACAGTGTAGTTATTCATACTGCTAAAATACTCTGGTGTTGCATAAAAGGGGTATTCAGAGTTGTTCAGAAAACCATCCTTGTCTTTATCTGCATGTTCAAATCTTATCTTTTCCATCTTCAGTCCTTTGACAAATGTTGGGTTTGACATACTGCCAAGTTTCTTCAAATCTTCCAAAACTTCATCCCAGCTCAGCTTTTCATCTTTATTAGTATCAAAAGATTTGATGCCACCAAGACCCTTTGCTTCTAAATGAGAGCCTTTCTCTGCCTCAACAATCAACCATGAAACAAGCTCTGGTTTAGTTATATAACCATCCTCATTCAAGTCCATCTTCTTTATGTCTTCCATCAGTTTTGATTTTTTCTTGTCAATGCTAAGGTTCTCAAACTCATCTCTGTAATATCCTGGTTAGAAATATATTATGTGATCAGTAAACAACAAAGCAATTTAGATGAGTTCTAATTCAATATGCTGCTTTTATAAAATATGTTGATATTTCAGGAGCCATTAGATATCAATTTTTTTATATAACATATGAAAATATATTAGTCTAACCAAGGTGTTAAATGCCAAGAACTTATCTGATCGAAAATTAACCACTGAAAAGGTTGCAATTTCAAAGGAATACCAGAACTCTTCCTGTTAATTGTCCGTTGTTCGGTTGGAGAGACCCGCCCACATTTTCCTTGAGTGGCCCCACTGAGGCCGAATGCTTGAAATATACGATATATCTAAATTCATATCTAAAGCAAACGATAGACAACTTCCCCACCCCACTTGTCTTCGTATCTACATTCACCTTTACACTTGATATTCCTTTCACACAAACAACAAAAGCTTATTGATATGTTTGTGCTTTTCTAGTGATTAAGTAATGTTCACCAACAATTTGGATAAGAAACTTACTGAGAAGGATATTCAACGTCTCCGCAGTGTAGTCTTCGTCTTCGCCATCTGGAGGTACCGTTGGGCCAAAAGAGCCATCTTCTTCTTCGTCCACCTGGTCCATCATGTTTTTCCCTCCACTTGTAATAAACCCAAGATACTGCTCAGCAGCTGAAGGTTGTGGAAGTTCGTCATCCGTACCTTCTTCAAGAAATTCCTCCTGATCCTGGCTGCAAACAACAGTCAAAAATAAAACAAAAACAGAGGCAAACAAGATCGTTGAAATTCTACCCATTTCCAATGTTGGTCGCTAACGTGATGACTAGGCTCCGCGTTGCTACTTCTAATTTTTGGCATGAATCTTTTCCTTTTCAAGCAGCCACACACGTGCACAAAAGATGATTGAATAAGCCTACTGATCGGAAAAAGCCACGTATGTTTTCAAATAAAATGCATGAGTGCCCAGCGTGGTAAGCCCGTCTGGAATCCCTGTTTTGGACCTGCCATTTACCTGCAATTAGATTAGCATCCGTGCAAAGGATTTAAAAGAAGCGGGAAAATCGCTAGGCTAAAGAGCCACAGAGGGCAAACAAACACCCTCAAGTGTATGACACACAAATGGACAGGTCCTGCAGAAAGTACATTGCCTTATCGTATGTTTAAGTACATGTAGTACGTCACGAAAGATTCGGTTTGAATATCTTGTCAGAACAATTTAAAGTACTTTTTTGAAGCATTAAAAAACATTAAAAATAAGTGTTGAAATTATTATTACTATCAAAAGGGAGAAATCATTATATCGATTTTAAAGGAAGTGTGTCGCGCCATTCATTGGTTTACAGAAACAAAGAATTAAATTTTTAATTCAATGAGTTTTCATTTCCTATTGATCATATAAATTGTCAACAACAGGGAGACTCTGTAGGACTTCGACAAGAATACAATAGAGTTGTCAAGTGATGACGTCACAAAAATCGGTTTTTAGAATTTAGAAATTTGTTCCCATATTCTGAAAGAGCATCATGGAATACCTTTATATCTACAAAATCAATTAAAGATATTAAGAATTGGCTGAAATATGACCAGAGAGCACAAGCTCTGGCCCCATGAAACCTCTGTAACAGGGTCCCCGGAGACGGGGGGCCATGAGGCACAGCCCCCCTGTTTGGAAAAAAAGTGAAAAGTGCCCCTATTTAGAAAAATATTGCGTGTACTATTTTCACAGCCAGATATTTTTCCTTTAGACGCCAAGTAAAACAACTTAAAACAAGGTGTTGCTCCAGTGATTCTCAATTTCTAACAACATCTACTGTGAAGGAGACTGTCTCTTTGACAAAAAATATTCCTCAGTGTGTCGCCAGTTGTTTTTCAGCCGGTTTGACACCGTATCACAGAATAAGAATAATTCTACGACCGTATTCTCTCTAATGAACGCCGGGGTCACTTATTATATTTTTGGCCTCAGAGAGGAGGTGCTCAATAGAGAGGGGCGCTCACTAGAGAAGGGTGCTCACTGAAGATAGATAAATATCCACCAATAAAAAACTGAGCTTTGAAATTCAAACGATCATTTTTTTACAAAAATTAATATTGAATTTGCATTACACTTGTTAAAGCAAAAACATTTACAAGATGTCAATTTCTTCCGAGTTGGAACCTTAGTCGATTTGCATAAACACTGGCTTAGCGTCTTGAATATTTGAATTTTCAATAACATCTCTAATGAGCGCTCATTGGAGATTTTTGCTCAAAAAGGGAGCGCTCATTAGAGAGAATACGGTAGGTCGACCAGTGTAAAACTGTGCAGTGTATATAATCTCGGAAAATTCAATTGGTCTAAAGATAACAATTTAGCTGTTTATTTTTTGTCTTGCTAAATTTTCGAAGACTGAAACATTACTGAAAAATTTTGGCAATAACCAATGTTACGAAGAAATATATGTTTGTGCTCTTTTTATTCTTTTTGTCCCCCCCCCCTCTCCTCAAACCTGCGTCTGGCGGCCCTGTGTAATTTGGTCTTTAATAACTTTATAGACGGGGAAATCATTACAACAATCTAACCAAGTGCCTAACCTGATGTTGAGCTTCTTTTTAGAAGGCACTCAGTATATTGATAGATGGATTATAGAAATAATCGAATGAATACCACCTGTCTAGATATAAACATATTGCACATATCAACAGCCTACTTATCATCAATAGATTGAGGACTTATCCTTAAGAATAGCCTACTTACTGAGAAAGGCAATACCTTGTGTTCCTCAAAGCTCAGTAATGGAACCTATCCTTTTGATCTTGTATCTTGATGATAAGTCAGACAACACTTCAGTAGAGCCAAAGCTATTTGCGAATGAAATTATTGTTTTTGATAAAAAATTGAGTCAAATTGAATCTTTCGATTTGAGATGTGACATATCACCCAGCCAAACGTATTAGCAAGTAGATTCTATCTGCATACATTGTAAATTACGTACTTTTTTTTACGTATTTCATAGTAAACCGATATAATTTAAAGCGGGAGGGGATGGCTGAATTCACCCTTGAAAACTGACGCTAATGTACCAAAACTTTCGGCAGGCATTTTGGCACTCTCAAAAGTCAAAAAGGATCTTTGTTAAAATCAAAAAAATCAAAATAAATGTCCTGCAACTTCTTAGATTCTGCTTTGTCTAGCAAGTCCAAAAATGGCCACTGAAAAACTGTCAACAGAATAGAAAACTTTACAAAAAACTCAAAATTAGTGTTTGTATAGAAGTAACATTGTGAATTACTAGCTTTAACCCACTTTAATCACACAAAAGCTCTACAAAATAGTTGAAGACTTAATTATTCCATAATAAATAATTCGTTCCACGAAAGACGGTTCCATACCAATAGCATATAAACAGTTGCGAAAATTTTACATTATAATATCAGAAAGCAAAAATATATTTCCCTTGCTTTTTACACCACCCTGAAAACTTAGAAGCATTAACAAGTCTGGTTATATGAGAAAAACTTAGCATCGTGGCTAGTCGTTTCCACTTGCATTGAGATATCGTCTCGGCTAGGCGGGACAAAACGGGGATCGTTGTGATGAAGGACCTGTGGAAATGGGTCAGTGCTTTAAAATATTCCACATTTATTATCGTAACAAACAGATTGAAAATTCGAATATCGAAATACGAATTTTTATGGCATAGCAGTTGGTGTGAAATTTCCAGGAGGAGGCAGCGGAGATGTCTTTGTTGCTGCTTGAGGGGAGGATGGTACAAAAAAGAACGTGCTCGTTCTCAATGTCTGTGCTGAAGAAATAAATGTTGTTGATGTTGCTGCTACTGTTGTTGCTACTGTTTCCTCCAGCCCATTATTTGAAGTCGATGAGGAATTTAACAATTTTTCATTCAATAAGCTTAAGCTAATATTCAGAAGTCTAATTTGCTCCTTTAGTTGATCGATATCACTAGAACGATTACAAACACACGATTTTGGGTACAGAAACAGAAGAAACAAAGAGGCACCTGCAGTTAATAACGCTACTACTGCCAATATCAACACAGCAGGCCAGCATCTTGCTTTGCTATTTTCACTTTGCGATATCTCTTTCAAGATATCGTTGTTGCCAGAAATTATCGCTAAAGGAAGCTCTCCTTTTCTCTTATCCTCTCCATAGCTGTGATGAACATCCTTATTTTCCTTATTTCCCGACCAGTTTTTATCACTGACAAAGTCGCTTTTGAATTTACGCTCTTTACCTGTATCTACATCGTCATAAATATCTGCTTCTTCAATATTGTTATTAGGCACGATCCTAAGGTAATCTTCTTTTCCATAATCAACTGCTGTTGCTAATTGCGTTTGATTCCTTCCCTGTAAGTTGCCTGTACGTCCTATAGCTGCGTCGTGTTTTAGGTTTCGGTCTGGTATCGGGGGAAGCTCGTAATTTTCGATTTGCTTCGGCCTTGCTCGCAGACCTTGGTATTGATTGCTTTCCCCTTCGTTAATTGATACTTTTATTGCATTCTGATTGGTAAGAGGAGTCACGTAGCTTTCTAAATATTCTTCGGTGTCCTCATAAATTGGTGAGTCTGCTGCCATTTCTGTGGCTTAGGCCTCACGAAAGGCAATGAATAGAAACGAAAACAATCTCACTCTTTGCTTGTGTCTTCCATCGCCCACTTCCCTTGTATTCAATGCCTCTCTGCGGGCTCTTATGAACGTGAAGTCTGAATTGGCAAACAAAAAGGTTTTGTAATACCTTTTGTCTAATTTGGTAAAGAGCGTTAGTATTTAAACACTTAATATTTGTTTGTCGGGTATCTTCGGTAACCAGGCCGGTTTTCTCGCAAAAATATGAATAGTTAGGCCTTTGTGATGAAAGTGAAAATATTTGTGGCAGTCATGTTAAGTTGTTTATTTTTTCCTCCTTGATGCACACATACAACATTTTCCCGTTTTGAAAGGCGAACACTTATGAAAAAATTATATCTTTGAACCTTTGAACCAATAACCTGAAATAAATATTCCTAGCACATTTTTGCAGATTTGATTGTCGTAATTGAATTCTTCCTCCCAGTAAAAATCTTTTTTCCTCTAATGTTTTTCAGAGATGTCTCAAGGCCAGTTTATACGATGCGTTTTTCCTTGCGTCTGACTCAAGAGTCAAACTCATGAGTCAGAATTGCATCGTGTAAACGGGACTTGCGTCTAAATTTAATTGCCCTTGCATTGACTCATGGAAATATAATATGCTCTAGTTTCTTGCGCCAACGCATATGAAGGATTAACGCTATTAACCAATCAACTAAGAAGAATGAGTCACATGTTTCGAATATCTAGGATCATAAACGGGAAGTTTCGCTAGAAGCAATTTGCACGGTTTGCTGTTCTCGTAAAACATGTTAGGATCTTTAAATGATATAGAACTAGCAAAGGAAAGAGGCTGTTTGTGAGATGTACTTTCAGAAATCTATCACTACCTTCATTTTGCAAAGAACATGTTAGATTTCAATAATTTATTGGCCTCACCGAACAGTCCAATGCAAAACCTTGTTTCTCTATATATTCTATTCTCTTACCCCCAACTTGGAGGCAAACTACAGCCTTTTTCCTTGTGGGGCATGCTCTAGTGCTATAATTTGCGTGGGGTTTGTCTTGGCATGAAAATGACTCGTGAGTCAAAAATGCATCGTCTAAACGTTTTGACTCGTGAGTCAAAAACTCATGTAAATTTGACTCACGAGTCAGACGCAAGGAAAAAGCGCATCGTGTAAACTGGCCTTCAATTGCCTAAGACGTTTTTAGATATTTGTACGCATTTTGTGGAATCCCAGATCTTGACGTTACGAGCAGCTAACTTTCATTTAGTCCAGCAGAATGATGTAATATAATGGTAGAGTTGTGGGTTTTGAGGCAAAAGCATGTAATTTGGCACACCAAGATGGCTACAAACCTCTGTTACCCAAAACCAACATGTTTTCAAACATAAGCTATCAAAAACTTAATCATGAAATCTTCTGACTGTGACGTCATTTTGACGTCATAAAACAAGTTTTCAAAATGAGTTTTAAAATAATCAGCATGTCAAGTTTTACACGTGTGCCAAATTGCTTGCTTTTACCTCAAAACCCACAATTATTTCACCATTCTGCTGGACTAATCATTTCTCATTACTCTCTGTTTTGCCTTGAATTTTCATGGTTCCCCTTGCCAACAGGCTTTGCGGTTTGCTTCTCTTATGTAAAAAAGCTATTGGCAGGGGTGGGGTAACAGAAAAACGATCCGTAAAAAGCATCCGTAAAGCATTACCTAATATTGTTGTACCAACATTGTTTGATGATGCTTTATTACCTAGCCAGACGTATCAAACAAACATTAAAACATCTCTTATGGTCAAGCGCTGCCACAAAGCTTCCTGATAAAAACAAATGTTTTAAGGGATGGCCAAACAAACGCAACACTGTTCATAAAAGATGAGTACTAAAGAATCGTTTTACGAAATGTTTGATAGAAATTAGATTCTTGCAAAGCATCATAAGACATCATAAAATTAATAAACATCATGAAACGAATAAAACATCATGAAATGAATGAAAGATGGCTTTACCTTTACCTCATAGTTGCAGTGGCCTAGCGAAGGGGAGACAAGAGGGGGTGGCAAAAGAATCTTTGAAAAAGAGCGTTTTCTGGCGTTCAAAGGGGTGTAGAGCTCCAATTTTCCCTTGCTCAACTCGAATTCCCCACCCCCCAATCTTACCCTGGCAATGCCATTGTATAGATGCATGCTTTTGTGACAGAAACGTCCAAAGGTCATACCTAAAACTTGTTTTTTTGCCAGTAGGAAATGTACTTCTTGATAGCTTTATAGCATTATAGCTAGGGGTTTCAAACGAGCTCAGATCTCCTTGAGAAATTAATGGAAAAGCTACTTTTTTGCTTCTAGCGATTTGGTACGAAAATGGATGGAAGGCATCGGATTAGATCGTTTTTATGAAAAAATTTAATATTAAGAAGAATTTTGCAATTTTAGGAAAGACCGACCATATCGCTTGGAAAAACTGACCAATTTCAGATCTAAATCACAAAATCTAACTACAAGGACCGAAGGCAACTAGATTAGAGTTGCAATGCACCCATACCCTATGGTCACCAAGTGTGAGCTGAATTTCTGGATAAAATAAACCAACTGCTATTTACTTCCAATTTTTAAAAAGGAAGGAAATTGATGCTTTTCTAAGAATGTTTGTTATTTATAATTACCAATGAATTTGAGGCCTAGAAAAAAAATCACCTCTAGTGATAAGCTGATGCAGATTGCTTGGTAGAAATATGAATTACTCTGAAATAGTGTGGTGAAGCTGAGCTAGAAATAGTGTCGGATGAAAAATCAAGTGTTTTACAGGGCAAATGAGATGAAAGAGCAGACTTAAGTTCGCAGTTTTTTTTATATTCCACTAAAAATTTACAAGACAAGTTACCTATAACGCTACCTACTAATTACTCAACAAACACGACAAGGACGTTGTTACCACGGGGAGCAATAGAATACTACCAGGTGAATCAGGAAAGATGCACCACCCGCTCGCAAAGCCGCACCTGAGAGCCACCAAGCGACACACATAATTGGATGCGAATTAAACAATGCTATAAAAATGGTATCCCAGGCCTCACTTGGCCCCCACGACGACTTCCCAAGCATGCAGCACCCCTCCGTCGACCCACCCATTACATGAAAATACACAGAAGAAATACTACAAAAGAATTAAATTTACATCTACTAAACGGAACTTTACAAGCAAGATGCTTTACTATGACGTACTTGGTGGTTTTGCGAGGGATAACAAACTATGATGCGGTAATGAAGTTCGCAGTTCCATTCTTTAAATCGAAATCCATCAATAACTATCGTATGAGTTAGCGCCAACCAGTAATTACCAAACCAAGAGTTGATTCGACAAGAACTTCGACAAGAACTTCAACAAGAACTCCGACTCGACTCGACTCGACTCGACTCGACTCGACTCGACTCGACTCGACTCGACTCGACTCGACTCGACTCGACTTACCATGAAAGAATATACCTTTTTAACCACATGACACACACAAACCGAAATGACACAAATAAATGGCAAATGGACTCATGAAAATAACAATAGAGATGGCACAATGAGAAACAAACTGGAGTGATGCCAACATCCTCATTAACGATAATAAACTACAAACACGATACGCGAAAAACAAGACTAGTTATCTAACACGACTCGAGGGATGAGTTACAGAAATTTTTAGAGACTCAGATAACTTTTTTACGAAAATTAAATTTCTAAAGTTTTTAAAAGAAAAGTTCAACTACAGTCAATAATAAATAAGCATGTGGAAGCAAATGTATATCTAAACTTTTAGTTTATCTTCAAATGCTAAGCAACGCAATTGAATTTACTAATTGACTTTATAGATGATACCGAATTCCACCTCCTATACTTGCAACTGCTATGCTTTGATTAGAAATTTTCACAACGCTTTGAAGGAACATTTTAAAGATTAAACTTGCATATTAATTGCATAACTTCTATAGGACATTGCGAGGGGCGATTCCCTCTTGCAAATAGCGTACGAAATTTTCCCTAAAATAAAATGATTTCTTGAGATTTTCAGATAAAACAATAGGATTTTCACAAAAGGTGTACGAGATTTTCTTAGAGTTATTTGCCCCTCGGAACATTATATATTTTAACGCCTTTTTATTACTTAGTTGTAACTTCCTCTTTTAAGTATTTTACCAATGTTTTTCAATTTTAGATAGGGCCTCTCTTGATAGCAGCATGCGTTAAGCTGATTGAATTACCCTGTATAAATAATGTATTATCATTATTATCATTATTATCATTATTATCATTATTATCATTATTATCATTAGTATCATTATTATCATTATTATCATTATTATCATTATTATTATTACTATCTAATTGATTTTCGCGTTCATCACTTGTGACAACTGCAGCATCATCAGCGAATTGAAACCAGTGAACCGGGTTAAACAAGCGATCATTGCCGTCATGAAATAAAAAATGTTTTTTTTTCATTATTATTATTATTTTCAATGTTATCATTATTACTATTATTATTATTATTATTATCATCATTATTATTATTATAACAAAGGTTGGCAAATCGCAAATCTCTCTTGAAGACCTGAAATGCTTGCTGTCTTGTGCAAAATTCTTTAGAACACTGAAAATCCAAATGTGCAAAATCTTTTGTGTAATTTTTGCTTCTTTGCCCAGTAAAGCGGCTTTTCCCCTCAAAAATAAAATCCTTAGTTTAACTAAACATACAAAGCACAGGAAAAACCTGCTTACTAGCAACAGACATCACTTGTTAGTAAACTAACATTGTTTAAACAAAGAGAGGCGTGGTTAAAAGTGATTTTGTGATCGTAACTGATGGTAACTTACAGTAATTGACTATAGTTGATCACGAAATTTTGCGAAACCAACAAAAACATAACTAGCTGTAGCTTATTCTCACTGATTATCGACTGACTGTTATTGATTTGAAGGAAATGTAATTGCTGATCAACTAATTGTCATTAATTGTAACAGGCTTCAACAATTTGTAGCTCATTCAGACTAATTGTAAGTGATTGTAGTAGATTTTAGCTGATTCTAGCTTATTTCAACTGACTACAACTAAAAATAACTGATAACAACTAAGTGATTGTATCAAACAATCAATTGAGGATGTTGCTTTTACATTAGTCTCACACATTAGTCTTGTACGAATTACGCCTTTCATACCAGAAGTTTTTATAGATCATTTCTTTTTACAATTCTGTTTCTCATCAATCCTAACCTGTTCACGAACCCAACCCACCTTATCCTCTAAAACCTTATTCATATATTTCTTGCTAATTTTAGTACAAGAAGTACACATATTTTTGTTTCTATTGTATTCTCTGGCCCTTTTCTAATCTTCTACGGTGAATGTATTTCAAGAAATCGATTTTAATTGGCCAAGACTGGCGGGTTTTGATGGGAGTGTTTTGAATAATTTTGCACGAAAGAGATTGCAATTTGAAGCATTGACATAAAAGGCCTTGATTCCTATTAAGAGTTACGAAGACGCAGTAGTGTGGGATTACGTAATAGAAACAGATTTGATTCAATTTGATGTTGGTAAATCAAAACCAATATGGAGTTCACTGGTTAATTGTGAATTATAAAGATGAATTGCATGGGTTCTATTGTATTTTGTACCTCATAAGCTAGGTCAAAATACAAGCACACTGTTGGCTGTGCGGTTATGTGTTAGAATTAGCTAGTTTAGGCCGTTGTTTGATGTCAAAGTAATCTCTCTTAAATAATTGCATTGAAAATCGGAACAATCCCTGGTCAAGTGACACGATGTCTGTGCACTGCCAAGCTCCAAATCTCCTTTTCTGAATTGAATTCGTGTATGCTCGACAAAGAATCTCCTCTTAATTATTCATCATTTTTGTTCGAATTTCAGATTTCGCTTCTTTCAATGACCTTAAAATCAAATCGATTATATCGTACAGCTCGAATCAATCCACACAAAGCTTGGGATTAAAGATTTGTTTTCCAGATTCAACGCGCGTCTTTTAACAGTTTTCATCAGCAACAATTGGATTATAAACATGTCTCCCATTTGAGCTAATGGAAGTGCATTTTCTGAAATGATGGACGATGTTATAGAAGAATGTTTGAAAGTTGAAACTGTTATTACTGAGAATGAGAGACTTGGTGTATTTGCAAAATATTATCATAAAAACAGCATCAGACTGATCTTTTACAAAGAGGCTTGATTTGTCTTCAAAGTGCACTCTAACTCTTTCGACGTACACTGACTTAATTAGGCCATGCCTTCCAACTCTCTCCACCCTAAGAAATTAAGTTTCGTATGGAATGATTTCTAGTTTATTCAAACAATGCAGACGATGATGCTTGAATTAAGAACACGGTGAGGCTTCAATAAATACTTTTAATAAAAACGGTTTAGGATATTACCCTTATTACAAATTGTCAGAAATATCGAAGCAATGTTAGCGCAGTGCGAATATTTATTCAAAATATAATTCTTGCTCATGTGAAACTACCTTCATGTGGTAAACCAATTATGTAGAAAGCAAAGAAGTTTTTGTCTAGAAACTGTAACAGAAAATCTAACAACACTTATTCCTTTCTCTGTTATCTAAATTTCATTTTGCATTAAACCTTTTGGAATTTCAACTTTGAGCAAATGCAAAAAACTTTCAACTTGTGTACGAGCTTCACTAGCAGATTGTGTTTCTAATTTCTGTTCTTCATCTTCTAGACCATTATTGCTTTAAATGCTTTTCCTTGTTATTTCCTAACAAAGAATTATAGCTAATACTAAATGCATCATTAATTGGCCTTTGGTTATCAAAGTAATGTTTTCGTCTTCCCTCTACATTTGTTGAAGATTTGCAATTTTTCTGACCAAAAAAGTTCAGCAACATGAAAAAACATTGTTTCGACAGTTTTTCAACCACCTCAAAAGATTTAAAATAAGCACTTTCTGTTGCTTTTTACAATATTGTTTGAAAGAGAAATACATCGATCTTCTTTTAATATTCTTGCATAGTTCATTCGAGAAAGGCAACATTCTAAACTTTGTCAAAAATTAACATAAATGATAATTGCAATTATAATCAGAACTCGACTGCAAATTGCACGACCTAGCCAATTTGCTTGTGGTAACGAAAATCAAAACATACGATGGCACTGGAGATATTATAATCAATTTAACCTTTAACTAGTGTGTCCTTTGTTGGATGAACAAAGCTCCCACCCTTTCAAGCCATTGCATACTGTTGACCACGCAATGTGTTTCTTAAAATATCTCTCCATGCTCAAAATAGAGACTTGTTTCTACTTCGTAAAACGCAAGCAAAGAGAGCAAAGAAGAGATGCACGAGCAAGCAAATTTAAAGAAAAGGAAACTTTGTTGAACAGTGTGTAGATGTGACAATCACAAGAGGAGTAATTTTGGACTCAGGCACCAGTAGCATCAACGCAAAACATTTGGCAGCAAAACCGTAGCGCGATTAACATACTTCAAAGAAACAACTGAATTAATATAGAAAACTAGTGTAATTTGAAAACATTATTTTTAGAGAAAAATAGCAGTTATAAAAGTATATATTGCTCTACGTATCATCTGTTGCTCTACGAGGTTCAAAGGAAGACATTCTGAAACTGTTGCTTCCCCTACCGAAATTCGTCTTTTCAGCTGTCTTTAAGAAGATTTTTATTAAAGGCCTTCATTGCAATGGTATTTATCGAAGGATATAAACCAATCGTTATTAAACAAATTCAGAAATGATTTGTTGATAAAGCAATGTCTGCGAAAACGTAGAGTAGAATCCTACAGGCAGGTTTTAAACACATATAGTGACCTTAGTTTCAAGTAAAGGAAAATTGCTGTCCAGTTTTAGGAACAAACATGGCCGGTATCTTTGCTCAAGATGTTTTGAGGGATTCCGCAGAGATAAATACTACAAACAGTTTTGCAATCATGATATTTTCACAAAGAAAGCTAATGTTGAAATTTTATTCTTAAAGCATTTGGTGGTATTGTTGACAAATGATAAGCAGATGCGGGTTCAAAACGGCATTTGATGATATTGACAGTATTTGTTTAATAACTCTGATACGCGTTTGATTGAATCTTAGGCATTGTCTTGAAGAGATTTTGTATCAAATATGATATTCAATCAGGTAATGTTTCTGTTGAGTCTTTTAAATAAGCAATCAAGAGGAAAGAATTTGCTTCCCGTTGATATTCATCGATTCATCAAAAAGTGATATGAATGCTCAACAACAATTTTCAGCAATTCAGAGAGAAGCGTGTGCCAAAGTTGCTTGTTTTTGTGTCAGCCAGCAGCGGAATCAGGAGTCTGATGTTTGATCAATGGTGCATAAAATTTGATGAATGGTGTATAAAATTTGATGAATGGTGTATGTAACAAAGGCAAGGGCGCTTGGACCGAATTTTAGGGCTACATCCCCCCTCTACCTCCCCACTTTGCTAGAGTTCACTGCTTTTGAACGTGGCTTACAGAATTTGTTTAAAACTCAACAATGTATGTACCACATCGTATTTTGGTTCTGATAAACCAGATATTGCTGAACAATTAACGTTTCATTATATCTGATCAAGACAGATTTGATCAAGATAAAGAAGGTTATATTGACTAGCTAGGATGATGCCTAAAAAATGGCTAATTGGGAAAGTTAATAAAGCCTTTAAATGAGAACAGTAGTAATAAGGAAAGGAAGAGATATGGAAAAAATTTAAAACACAGTTTGTCAGAAAAAGAAAGATAGGACATAAAAGCAACAGACAGAGAAAAAAGCATGAATATTGAAAAAAATAGAGCTAAAATTTAAGATAGAGATAAAGAAGAAAAGAGACAAAAATAAAAAGAATATTAATATTCTAGGTATCAAATTGCATATATTGTAAAGCGTGATAGAAAAAGAAAATGATGTTAAATTTAAAAAAGCTTTAAATGAAAGTTCAGTTAACGAGCATCTTTAAATTTATTGTGCAGTTTGTGTTGTCCAGCTCAGAACGTTTCTTTGCCTTATTATCACATAATGTGATTAAATTTTCCCTATATTCTAAAAACTAGATTATGATTCAAAATGAAATATTAAAACGGAAATAACCGTATTCTCAATTTTACTGGGTCATATCTTAGTCAACTTCAATAAAATACAATAATCTTAGACACCGATTTTCACTTATCCAGAGACGGCGCCACAAAATTGAACCTGGTGGGTGGGGGAAGGGAGGCTAAGATTCAAGTTTAGTGATATTTGAACCTTGAAAGCGGAAGAAATTAGCCTTCTAGAATGGCTTAAAATGCATCTCCCAGACTAAAATTCAATAAAATACCATACCACTCAGAATAGACAATTCAACGATTCTCAGAAAAAACATTGATTATTGGTTTATAGAAAAAATTTGGGAGGGGAGGAGTCATTCTAAAACTATAGTGACAGACGTTGGGGAAAGAAAGAAAGGGTGACCTTTGGTTCAGAGTGCACATCGATGTAAATAACAAGAAGCTGTGGTATTGACTGAGAGCATTTTACTTCATGAACAGCAATGGACATCTTCTTGGTCTCGAGTATTTTCAGTAGGGCATGTTAACACATCCAAAAGGCAGACATTGCAATGATACAGAAAGTTATCAACTGAATTGGTGCAAATAATAGACAAATAACAGAAATATACCTAGATAAGTAAATAGATCAAATAAAATCAAGCAGTATATAAACAGATTGTTTTCTTTTTATTTTTTACTCGTTTTCGTTTTCAAAAAAAGATGAAGGTCAAAAGAATTTTACCTCTGAGAAAGTGAGGGGACTGCCTGCTATCCTTGCATACTGGTTTTGAAAAAAATCCCTGTTCTCCATTCGACTCTCTTTGAAGAAATTTTCACACAACTTCTTCCCATACCTAAATCTAGTTGTGTCATTAATTTTCAGTCTAAAATAAAAACTGTTTTTTGGCTCGAATATTCTTGATGTTGTCTGGAACATATAATTGTTTTATGGCCACGCTACCAAAAGCAGAAGAATTAAAGTGTACAGGTCCAAGATAATTTCAGTGCAAGTCTTGGTTTCAGTATGGTCTTTGTTTACTCAAAATAGTCTTCAGTTCTCCTCCATGCTTCCGCCATTTTCAACTACGGAGTAAATCAGATCAGACTAGTTTCAATTATCTTTGATTTTCTTTGTTTACAAATTCAGAACAATTTCACCTAGACAGAGCTGCTAACAACTTATCTTACCCAAATTGACACAAATTTCTTCCTGTTCTTCACACCCATTCCCAAAGTAGTTTCACTTAAAGTAGGCATATTTTCCTTAGGGCATATGCAGTTTTCTGCAAAGTTTCTGTAACAGTAAACCAGATATCTTCAAGCACTGAGGATGTTCTATGAATAAGCCTTAATTGGGACTCTAAGTGGTTTTCCGCCTTTAGTGCAAACAGTGAAGCAGGCTGCCATAGACATTTTCATAAGGAATTTGACACATTGCATAGAAATCTCATTTGTCCACGCCTTTTGCACTTCGAGCCTTATTGTTATCGTTGATTTTATAAATATTTCATTTTTATCCGCAATATTATCTTATTGTCCACTGGATTTAAAAGCCTCTTTCCTTTGGCGGAATTAGCTGAGCGCGGAGAGCCAGTCCAGATTGCCAGCATATGCCATAACTCGCATGGAGAGTTTTCTCTTGTCTAACAATCACGACATGGAATCCTTAAAATTTCAACAACCCCCTGATGTAAAATCTTTTTCAGTTTACTGTTACTTCTTTTGTCACGCGTTTAATCTTTAGATGAAAACTAATCTGCACGGATGAAAATCGGATTAAGAATTTTCAGTGAGCAAGTGGAATTGCAATGTGTAGCTCAAGAATCAGAATCTTTAGTTATTCAATCATTCTCTCTGAATGATTCCACAGGATTATGATTGTCTGATTATAAGAATCAACCAATCGATTGTGACTTCCTGATTCGGTGATTTGCCTGTATCAGGCAATCTTAGTGCAATCACACGAGGCGTCTCCTCGTGTGATTGCACTAAGATTGCCTGATACGATGATTAGATTAATCAATTTTGATGATTTGACTTGAAGACTTTAAGTTGATAGTTGAAAATTATTTTCCTCGGCAATCTAGATGCTTCTGTTGTTAATCAAGTCTATGACTCAACGACCAAATGATTTTTTATTAAATGAATCGCTGGTTTAAAAGTTCCTTTCTTGATACGCCTGCTTCTGTAAGGAAAATAAGTTTTTATAATGCCAGTAATGAAAGAATAGCATGTTCTAATCTCTTTGAAGAATTAGGGAGGTTCGTAAAAAGAGAGCTACGTAACATGGTCTTCCCTCTTACGTTATGTGAGCTATTTTAACACGTGTTTTCTACTTGTGAAGATTGATGGAAGGAATCAACCAATGAAACCATTGCTAGAGCTACTTCCGCATGTTGTTTTGGGAATAACTTACCAGATTTAAGAAGAGTTAAGCACTTGCACGGTTCGTTTAATGTTTTTTCCAGAGTTGGTTTTCATTTGTTCGTTTTTAGTAATAAAAATGGGTTATACTCGCGTGATAATTAGTTTGAAAATGCAAAGAAGCATAACGCAGAATGCTTTGTAATTTCTTCCTCCTTTCAGTCTCAAATTTTATTCAATTAGGCTGATTATGGCCAATCTAACTTGTGCAAGAACGATCTAGAATCCACTTTTGATTCAAACTAGCATTTTATTTCTTTTTGAGCCTACAGCACCGCAGATCCATTTAACAGCAACATTACAAAGCACTTTGCAAATCCAATCTACCAATCTGCAATAAAGCACAAAATACCATTAGCAGCTACGTATTTATATTTCTTTCACGTGCCTGGCTTTTTAAGTCTCTGTGTGATATGATATCACATAATACCTACTTTTGCAATATTCACTTGACCGTGTATTGTCAACAAAGGATATCTTGTTATCTTGCTCTTTGTTAGAAAAGTGACATTGGACATTAGACTATATCAGACTTTAAGATATGAAGAGTTATCGGACTTAAAAAAAACGAGGCATAATTCTTGAATACAAAGTAGCCGTCTGTAGGAAAAAATTGTCTTTATAAAAATCGTTTTTCACTTATTCAGTAGAGAAAGGTTTGGGAAAAGTTACATAGTTTCATATGTATTTCAAAAACTGTAAAAACACAACGGTCTGAATAAATTGATAGACAATTATGAGAAATTACTAAGCCAACTTGAAGTAAAACCTTGGCACAAAATAGAAGATTAATGGCAGGAAATGTCATTCTCAGAACAGCCGTGTATGTAAGGTTGTTAAAAGGGTTGTGCTGATAATGCATGTCAACAGCTTTAAATTTGCAGAGAGACGAGAGTTTACATCAAGCCTATGAAGGATCGTAAGCAACATTTTTTTCGAGTGATAGGTTACAAAATGAATCGAAACTACAAAATGCAATGCAAAGGCTAAATCAATTACTAGGCCCAAATAAGACAACAAATTGCTAGGTGAGATGTAAGAAACATGGTGAGTTGCTTGGCACTACGAATTATTCAGCTTGCATGTGCCAGAATTGACAACGATATTTATTGATATTGCAGGTGGGTGGAAATTAAAGAGAAGATAGGTTTAGGAAGAAGATATTGTCATGTAATGTTGAATAAATATTCAATTGGAAGCATCAAATAAATGTCGATAGAAAACGACAATATGTTTCTCATTAATATTGCACAACATCATTATTTGCACCTAAAAAGACAAAATAGAAATGTCACAGATATTTACAATAAAGAAAAAGATGACAAACTAAAGTTTATAAGACTTTATACCCTTACATTTTGCTTTTCTATCAAAATTCAACTTAGTTGACAAAAAAAGACAAAACAGAGTCGAGTCCTTTACACAATTATGTTTTAAATGACGTCTTTAACTCTGCAGACAAGTCACACATCGTTCCACAAGACGACGTTCTAGGCCTTGGTTTGGCTTCAATTCTGTCGGCGCTGTTCAACATGATAAAACGCTATTTTATAGAAAAACTTTGCACCGAGCTTTTGTGCTCATCCAAGTGTCGGATGTCCTTGTTTAAAGACAAAACCAAATCAAATCTATAGTTCTTTACAATATTAATTCATGAAATTATAATAAATTAATTTTCCAACCTGGATTCATTCAATTAGCTTTCAATTTATTGAAACAAGAAACGTATTAAGCTTGTTGGCCACACCGAAAATTTTGATTGATTTTGAATAAAGATCGGCAAGTTGCATTGATTCCTGGAGCCTTGCTTTTATTAGCGTCAGATTTGCACTTCAATAAAAGAGTTTTTCCAAAGACTTTATTCGTATGCAGAGATTTTAGAGCCTAAAACAGGTGTTATGAAACAAGCTTCTTCCTGGCAAATGCTAATAAGAACATCGCGAAAAAATAGGAAAGCAAATTCTGCATCAATTTATGATTGTTTCGCATTAAGCTTACTTTCTCTAAGGGCCTGAACATAATATAAGACATTTCCTTGTCGGTCAAGATCTAGCCCACAATGTGAATTGTATGTGATTTTGAGATTGTGTTCATTTGAGGGCTCCTTGAAAATCAGCATTGCTGAAGACCTACCTTCCTTAAACATTTGAAATTAAATGATATGAGATGAGGAGTGGGTTGGGCCACCGAGGAGTAAGCTCCCGAGTCAGTGGGATCCAACTCTGATGGGATAGAAATTTCTCGAATAACACAATTTAGTTAGTTTGCTCGGTAAGGTGGGATGAATACAAATAAATGTCTTCTTGGCAAGTTTTCACAAAATCATTCAGTCATATTGAATTTGAACGTAGCCCACTTCAGGCTCTCCACAAGTCTTGAATCACCTTATATAAACAGGCCACAATTTCTGCAAAATATAATGTTTTGCAGAAAATTTTCTTTTGCAAAGGATAATGTTTTACAGGAAATTTTCTTCGTGTTTGCTTAAAAATTATATGGCCACTAGCCATTGTCATGATGCTTTTTGGAAAATTACTAGGTTGGGAAGAGGCAGAGTTACAACACTACAGTGGTGTATCACAGAGTCTATATCGACGCTACCAACCCTTCAATCACATCTGTTTGCATTTTGCATTTTCCTGCAACGCATTATCGTGTCACCTCATTTTGGTAAGAAAAGAGAAGAAAAATGTATCAAAGATGGTTTTAAGCGGAAAACTGAAGGTACGCCAGCGTTATCACGATGAGCAATCAAAGAAAAATAAAATTGAAATGACAAACAGTTGCAAGTGGAACTACTTGCTTCAGATGGTTCGCTCTTTATTTGTGAAACAGTCATTTCGCCCATTGAAAAGAAGCATACCAAAAATATCTGCACAGAAGTCGCCATACCTGAGCCAACAACCTTGACTCATTTTGATGGGGCCAATTCTTTCTTGCTAGGGCCAATTTGTCTTGTCATGAAGAGGTGGAAGAGGATCGTAATTCTCGATAGTCGAGACTCTTCAATCGGCCCGTTAGATATAAAATCCAGTCACAACTGATACGTTTTTGCTTCTTTTATGTTTGAATCGCCTGAATCGAAAAAAGTTTTCGCCACACCGCAATCGCCTGTTGAAGAGTGACGTAAAGGCGTAACATTAAACTTCTTGCATATAATCTTCAGTATGTTCAAAGTTCTAAACATGATTGACAAGAAATGTATCGATGTTCCTATTTACTTGGTTTTCTTTGAGCATGCAAGTCTTTACTTTGCCCGAGTCTTAACTGGTGTTTATTCACAACCCTGGGCAAACAGCCTTACTACAATACTGATAAATTTGATATCAGAATACATAGACCAAACTTTGAGTAGGGAAGTGTAATGACATGTTGTCCTGTTTACAGTATGTATGCAGCTCGGCATTTGTTTAATCGTTTATCTAAACAGCTGTTTCAATGGCTGAGTGCATATCTAATGCAGAATGGCATGGCATGCTAGAAGAAATCCGCAATCGACTGGCCATTTTGCATCGAAATGTACAGTTGGCTGTTAGAAGTGAAATCTCATTTATAAACAATAAGACGAACTCAAATCTTTGAACTCTATTGTCTGTTATTGTCAAATGAGCTTTTGTGCTGTAGCCAATCGGCAACGGCCCTTGGTGCACCTGCATCTCTCCATTGGTTTCTATTGCACACACCTGGTCGAATACGGAATCAATTTGCGCAAAGATTCGAATGTTATAGGTAACAGCCATTTGCAGTGGATTCCTAGCTGAGAAGCTAATTAATCGGGTGGCGAGCATCGATACCCTTTATATTAAGAATGCCATCGACGCTCTGACAGCCCTGACCAAGCTAAAGATGCCAAGAGCTTTTCTTATCAAGAAGAAATGGAAGAGCGCCACCGAGGATCATCTAGAGAGAAGCTCCATCAATATTCACGGTATACATTCGTAATCACTGCATATTAGATAAGCGTTTTTCATGCAAACAGATGAGTTTAGTTCTTACAAATTCATAGCACACGATACACTTAAACCACTCCAAATGGTCATATGGGCTTTTTGGAGAATTCGAATTTTACAATTATCTTTCAAGATTTTATTTCGTTTATTGCTTTTACAGTTTTGATAACGATTTCCTCTTTCATCGTCGATTCGACGTAGAAATCGATCTAATATTAATATATTCAGTTCAGCCCTGGGGCAATTTGAAAAGTATTGATTTAAAAATATTCTATCGAAATAGATATTAAACAGTTATTCTGTAGTTGTAAAGCAGTTTAAATTAAGAGATGCTTTAAATATCCTTAATTTTATTTCAGCTTCTTGTAGTTTGAGATGTATTTGCATTCAAGCAAAAATGTGTATCTTGTTACGCTTCCCTTTTCAAGCTTGCAATATATACCATACAGGATGTTTGTAAAAGAAGATTTTTCTTTAAATAGACAGGGAAGATATTTCTGAGCGCGGAAGTCCATCTTTCACTAATATAATCATAAGATATCTACGAATAGAAAACTTTCCTATGATATAATAAACACCAGGATCTATAATGTTGCCTACAAATCAACACGTGAAAAGTTTATTTGTCATTGAAAAATTTTCTATCAAATTTTCGCAATATTTCCACCAGTACTGGAAGAAACATGGAAAGTATGTGTCCAACGTCGATATATTAGAATCAAAAGTTCTTAAAAGACAGTTCGAATTTTTATGCCAAAGTTGCAAAAACATCTTGGCACTCACTTAAAGCATAAAGTAATATTAACATATAATATTAACATTTAATTAGTTTTTAATGAAGGAAGGCCGATATACTCTAAACCTTTAAGACGTCTAAATTTTATTGGAAGTGAAATTCATAAAATACTCCTGCTAAGTTGGTAATAGATATTTTTTAAAAATGATATAGGTGGCTCCTAATAAAATGATAAGCATATATTCAAAGAGTATGCGAATTTATATCTTTTAAGCATGAAGTTAATAAGAGAGTTTATCGTTAGCCTGTCATTACACGTATTTGCATGATTTGCAGATGAGAAAGCTCCGGTCTTTCAAGATGGCAAGAAAGTCTCCGAAGAAAAGACGACCGTTGTTAATAGAACCAAATGTGATTTGAAATGCATCAGTTTAGCACCGTTCTCGTCGCCCAAAAGAGGACTGGAAATATCACGCCAGTGTTATCAATCACCAAGCCCGTGGGATGCAGGTTTGTGACTCGAATTTTCACTACCCTGATAGGCTGCACTCACGCAGATAGCTTTCAAATAATTGTCTGCTGCCAAACTTTCTTCAAACTGAATTGCTCAGCTAAAAGCATGTTCCTTGAATCTATTCTTTCAATAGAATAGCTGAAATGGCTAAAAAAATTATAACGAAGCAGCCGAATCTTTAAAGTAAATCTGCGCAAAGTTTTCAAGATAATACAAACAAATCATTGCTGACGAATAAACTTCCAGAATAGATGTTATTTTTCTGAAGTGATATCTATGAGTTACGTCACCTATCACTCAGAAGTTCTACTAGCAACTGTCATTACAAACGTTTCCCAAGAACATAACAGCATCTTTCAGAACACTAAGAGAAAAAAGTTTTATCAGAAGGCGGTCAACTGTATTCCATCGTGCCCGGGGTGGCATCAAAATCTTCGTTATTTCTGTATGCCGTGGTGAGGTCGGTTAACACTGGCAGCCGCTGATCATCAATGTTGATGATATCAATCTTTTGAAATGATAAGTTTATATTCTGTAACCTTTTTGCTAGATCAGGCAGTCTCGTGATTTGTGAAGAGCACGTGGCAATTTAGACCTCAACGCCCACATGTGTAAATTCAGTGAGCAATTCTCAAAACGCCAAGGAAAATTGACAAATGAGTTCATCATGGCAGGATAAAGGGAACGTTTTTTGAGTTTTCCTTAGAGCAACTTTGCTGCTAACATATAATGGTGTAGGCACACCCACCACTTTTCCAGATAGCAACATATTTACAAAGTATCTAAGGTCGATGTAAAAACATCCAAGAGCTGTTGGAGACAGAAAGTAGGAGGCTATAACACCCTGTTAATTATCAAACTATAATCAATCTGCATTACAGCCATGCACTGAACGAGCAGATGAAGATACTTCTCTTCACCCCCTTTTTCATCCACCCAACTCCATTTCCCCCTTTTCGACGACCCTTTTCCATTTACCAATGTTGCCTTGATGCAATGAAAATATATTCCTATGAAGCTTCTTTTATATAGCACATGTATCTTTGTGCTCAACCAGTAAACGTACAAAAAGGACGTGTCAAATATATTCTTGATCTCCTCTCAAAAAAAGATTTATTCTAGTTTTATTCTATCGAAAATCTGTCTTTGCTTTACCTTACATCTATGAAAAGATTCTAGAAGACCTTTGACTTGATTGACTTGCCATAAGCCTTGTCTAAGCTACATTACATTGCTTGCATGTTTTGATAAGATGTCCTGGCTTGACGAAACTAACACCTTCAGAATTGTTTTCACAAAGTTCCACAAATGTATTCAATAAGTTTCAAAGATAAATTTACATTGGCCCTGCTAAAATCTCTAATGTTTTTGGTTAAGAAGGGTACTGGCTATCAAAAGTCAGACTTTTGTTTCCAAGTATCAACAATAAGCGTAGTTTAAAAGAGTATTCTACAACTTACTCGAGAAAAAGTTTAAAATATAATTTGTTATTGCTAACAGAATTTATTACAAACATCCTGTTGTGAGAGAGATTTATTAGATTTATTCTATGTTGTGATTTTTTCTTTAATGAACTAAATGGCCAAAATTGCTGACATTTTAAGGATTGGTGAAACCAAAAAATCTACAGGCAATTTACGACTAAAAAGGATTAAAATTAAGAACTTTGGAGTGGAAATAAGAATTAATTGCAATAGATCGACTGTATCTCAAGATTTATGCTGGTTAGAAAGTTGAATGAAAATTCACTAAAGTTTGAGGATATGAATTTTAGTTAAGATTAAGTGACGATTTCGACAGTGCATCATTCTCATCATGTGAGACCAGAATATTTTGTATTGAAATATTGTAAAGAACACCTATATTGGATGACCTCTAAATAATTTACAAGGCGATAAAGGTTATGGTAGAGACTTCTATGTTTTGCAACATCCTATGTTCGATTGACAAGGCTCTGTTTCTACACCTTTGTGAGAAAGTTATGTGTAGTTTTGAGTCTATAGTTTCAGAAAGTCAAACAACAATTGTCATCATTATATAGACATCGTCTATGTCAGCTATATATCGCAGAACATCACGATTGCCAAAATCACTTAATCGTAATCAACCTCATTATGTTTACCGGGAGTCGACTTGAATCAATGATATCTTGCCGTATCTACTTATCATAAGTGCTCTGATGTTGACTCTCAACGTGGACAAAGGAAATCTCTTCAACAATAGTGGATTTCGATTTCTTTGAACGTTGCCAATTGGAATAACTTTTAAACTTGTTTCATAAATGTACAAACCAAGTTAATCACAAACAAAGCCAGGGCAGCTGGCCTATGCTTATCTCAAAATTAGCAAAATTAGATAAATCTGCGCCGGTCAAAAAAACGTTCACGATTGATCTTTGAACAGGTGAATCTTTCAAATCACAGACATTTCAACGCTCGAAAAAACAGTTCCGTTGCAAAATCCAGTCATATGCAGGAAATTAGAGGAATCTAGCAACAAAAGTATCTTAATTAACCCCGATTTTGTTAATCAAGCCTCTGTGATTCAATTCAATTTGTGTGACATATCAAATTTTTGGCGCCTTGTTTATGTCACCTCGTCAGTGAGGCAATCGGCCTCTTTCCCGTGGTGGCGCCTCCCTTGTGTCAACAATTCACGGCCGTCTTCCTCTGTCAATTCTTCCGAATGACCAATAGAGATCCACCCTATCTAAAAATATTGCGTATCAGAATGTAATAACGTTTTTACTGAATGGGTATTCAAAAAGAAAAGAAATTGATATCCGAATCCATGGGCTATCAGTTTGACCGAGTCAGATAAAACAAAGAAAAGGAAGCGTCAAGTTTGACGATGTTGCAAAGTTAATTTCTTAATTACAGAGGATTCAAGACGAGAATCAAAGTAAAAGATATCAAAGATAATTTCTGCTACTTTCCATTGATAACCAACCCATGCTTTCGATACCCGTGTGGTTTTGGATGAGCGAGATCTCGTTCAAGATGGACAACTCAGAAATTATCAAATATGGCTAATTCTTCTCCATATGGCATGAACAGAGCCATGCAAAACACATTGGCTGGATTTAAACCTTTCTCAGATAAAATTTTACAATTAATCCCAAAATGTGATAACAAATCAAAAAGACGGGCTAATCTCAAAACGCATGCTAAGATTTATAGAAAATATGCGAGATTTACTGATAAAGAAAGGCTGGGAAAAGAATATAAATCACGAGTGTGTATCAGATCATGTTTACATATTATGCAATTGGTTGGATCAAAAAGGTGTGGCCATGTTGCGATCATCTACACGGCAAAAATGAATCATATTTTAGTCAGCATCAAGAAATATCCACGGAGGCCATGTTCTACATTGCTTGTACAACTTTCTGGCTTTAATGCATTTACAATTTCGTTTCATTTCAAAGACTTCTTTTTCTTCCCTAACGTACTTTAGGATATAAACAACTTTGAGTTTTTCTTGTCATGTAAACAACTTGATTGAAAATTCAAGGTATTAAACGCTTACAGAATTTTACACTGTCAATATCCGTTATCGAGCTTTTCTGTTTGACAAAGAATCTTGGAGCAATTTTGGCATGAGGAGTTATCAATTTTTAGCAGGTCGTTACGAGCAGGCTGTCATAAGAACTAGTTCTGGAAAACGTGAATCGTTATAAACCATATGCGCTTGAAAATAGGTACTTTTGCTTGAATACCTATCAAATGCATGGAGTACAAGGAGCATAGGGTAGAGACGAGCTTCTTTGTGACCGGTAGCTTGAAGGAGTTTAAAATTAAGAAAAATTGGCAAATTTCCTAATGCTTGAGCTCGCGCACGAAACGTTTTAAGGTGAAGTGAAAAAGGAGAGTTGCAGTTTGCAAGAAAAGAAATGGAAGAATGAAACAATAGAAGATGGATTAAAAGAAAATGAAATGGTTCTGATGTAGATTCAATCTAGTTATTAAAGCGAGATCTTTTTAGCTAACAGAATTTTTTAGCTAATAAAACTTCATTGCTAACACAGAAATTAATCAGGCAGAGCATCACCAACACGAAAAGACCATACTGCGTAAATTGATGTTACAAGTTCACGAAAACAGGTGATGAGTCAATTTCGGCAGATGCTGCATTCATTTTATTCGGTTTTAATGTGATTTCTTCAAGGTTTTAATGGGACTTTGATGCGTAAGAGCATCCATGTGTCCAGACAGGTTCTGATGAATTGAATCAGGATCACAGACAGTAAGTGTATTTGCAAAAACTTAGACATGATTTGTAAACACTTAAAAAAGACTTTAAGAGATTTCAAGGTAATTCTTGCCAAAATTAAAGCTCTGAAGAAAACTAACCAAATCAGATGATAAGAAAATTAAAACAGGAAAGAAAACTGGAAATTTCTGGAGATCTAGCCATTTTTAGATGGTTGTTGAAATAAAGTGATTATCAATTTCTAGGCCAGCCCTTCCTTGGATAGCATAGTCATTCAATAGCTCTTTGTCTAGACGGTTCTTATATTAAACGTACTTTGTTATTTTCTTATCTTGCCGAGTATTGAAAAGGTCGCACAAAACACATGTTTGCTACCATACTTTAAATGACCGTCCCTGTGTTGATTTATAAACAGTTCTTTAATTTTTACAAAACTTAATGAAGTCCACACAAAGAGTCTAATATGGATGACAAAGAATCCTGAAGAATGTTCTTTTAAACGACAAGGGCAACCAACAGCTTGCATGTCTAACATCTCAATTTAACAAAAATGATTTCTTTTTGTTTGTTTTTATCCTAATTCTTCACCATTAATTATTCACATATGAACATGGAATCAATCTTTTTCTTAAAGCATACTTAACTTTGGAGTTTTATTAATAAACTGTTGTCGGTATCATCCCGTGTACTAAAGAAATTGAGTCCCTTTTCCATCAGAAAGCAATTCGTCTGCCCTACGCTCGTTTTTATTAACCTTTGTTATGGTTTGGCATATCTAATCATTCAAAAAACATCAGAGTTACGTGATGTCCAAAGATGATTGGCAACGTGATATTAAAAGAATAATTTCAATTCTATGATCGGTAATTTAGAAATGGATTAGTGTTTGCAAGCTTTATATATTTCAATGTCGCAAAGCACAATGGGTAATTCCTCCGCAGCTGAAACAGAGCGCGCAGCTAAACTAGCATGAATAATGTTATTATAGAAATTTTACTGCAAACATCGTAAAACCAGTTTCAAAACTCTTCTTATGAGAATTAACTTCCCGAAGTGGATAAGAACTTTTCTAATGGTGGGAAGGAGCACGGGCCTTGACAGGCTTTCATCGAATACCAGATACAGTATGGCCTGGCAAATTAAACTGTTCCTTTTCCCCACTTTTTAGCCTAAAAAGTTTTTCTTCTACTTAGCCTAATGCCCATGTTGAGTCTTTTATTTCTCAGCAAAACGTTTCTTAAAAGTATTCTATATTTTCCCAAGGCCCGCAACCATGTATCCTTAACATTAGCTAATCTACTGTGTGATTTGGCAAACAAATTTCATTTTAACACGTTCATATGTGTATTGAATTCAGAATTGTGTGCTGCTATATACCTTAAGCTTTATAGTATTCTGTCACCAAAAAATCAACTTTATTCTTTCATCGAAAATATTAATCGACACAAAGGCATTGTCTAGAAAAAGTCATACTTTAAATTACTTTATGCCCAAAAAGCTTCTTTAAAAAAAGATTTGAGCCCTAAAAGTTTCTTAAAAGTGGTTTCTTACTTGCAGGGCTTCACTTTTTTTCTTCAAATACATTAAATGTCTGTTGTGTGTTGTTATTTCACAGGCAGCATGGCATTACGGTTCATTGCATTAACCCCCCCCCCCCCCTGGCTGAATCAAGATCACGATTTCCTTATCAATGTTTGCATTTCTTTTTCTAGCACTCTTCAATTGGCAAATGCAATACATGCCCTTCAACAACAACCAGCGATATATTTTCCACAGAGCGCCTGTTGATGGACTCATGATTCCAGATCGATATATGAGACACCTTGAAGAGAGACAGATTGGTAACGGAGTTGAGTCTATTGTTGCGGCCAAACAGCAGTTTGTAGCCAGATTTGTTGAAAAGCAAGGGGCAACCGCGTGCAATGGGGACAGGGATGAGATCCCCCAACAAGAAAATCAGTTGACAAAACATCAAAGCAACGAAAAGAAGTTTACATGCACACAATGCAAAAAGATGTTTAGCACGGTTCACGGGCTGGAGGTTCACGTGCGCAGATCACACGCGGGAAAACTTCGTCCGCATGAGTGTAAGGAGTGCGGGAAAACCTTCGGGCACATCATGAGTTTGGAACAGCACAATCAAATGATTCACTCGTCGCTGCGAAGCTTTGACTGTCCCGAATGTGGAAAAAGTTTTAAGAGATCTTCCACTTTATCAACTCACATGCTTATTCATTCCAATACCAGACCTTTTCCATGCCAATATTGTGGAAAACGATTTCATCAGAAATCTGACATGAAAAAGCATACCTACGTACACACAGGCGAGAAGCCCTATAGATGCAGCGCTTGTGCCAAATCCTTCAGCCAGTCATCAAACCTTATTACCCATATGCGCAAGCACTCCGGTTTCAAACCGTTTCAATGTCATTTGTGTGAAAGAGCTTTTTATCGCAAAGTTGATTTGAGAAGGCACAACGTATCGCACCACCAGCGCGATAGCATGCAGTGAACGATTGGGAATGAGACTGTTACTGGCTGCGTCAAGAAGACAGAATAACATGACGCAGTCAAAAAGGCGTCGGCTTAAATAGGCGATTCAAAGATATTCAATATATCTTAACTTTATCAGTTATAGATAGAATATTTAGAGCTTGTTAAAGAGATTCAAAAAAGTTCTATTAACTGTAAATTGCAATAACCTGCCCAAAAACAGGCTCCAATGAAAGACATGATACAGCTTTGAGGATTTTCTTAAATTGCAAAGCAATTCGTTATGACGTAAAAGGTATATTGCAAAGTATGAAGTATGTTGATTTAGAGTGAATTTTTAGAGAGTACCTGGTACAAACAGTAGAAGAAATTTTCTTGCTTTGCTTTTGTATTTGCTGTAGTGTGTATACGTGTGTTTATGAGTATAGGACTGGTATAATAAAAGGTAGGCCTTGTCGCTCAAAGCGTCATTTTGTAGATTGCTAGGTAATATGGTTTTCGTTTAATATACTGTTTAACAGTTGAATACGTGTAAATTATGATTAAAACAACTTGTTTTTCGATTCTGTCATTTGTCTGTCTACTTTTCAGGGACAAGCTCCCCTTTAAAGTGGGTTCTGCTTTTTGTTCCCACTCTTGAATAGCAAGTTCCAGGGATTGGAAAATAAGATTTTATCATAAAAACAAAAACAGATGATACATTTTTATATGCTTATATATGCAAACAAGATTTAACTTCAATACATGAATTGGAATGATAGATAGTTTAAATGAAAAGTACCTTAACAAAGGGAACTGCATTGTGAACGAAAACGCTATATCTTACTTTTGTGTGAAATTTAAACCCAGGTGCAACACAGGAACAATCTAAAGACAACTGAAATACTTTGTCTTCAACGATGGCCTAATATATACAATCTCCCATGATTCTTTTATACATCAATAGCTTGGGGGAATTAGACCGTTAGTTCACAAAGATCTATATCTAGGCACCAACGAAATATAACCAGCTAAAATCTTCAACCCATGTATACATTGAAGAAAAAATCGTATGGCAATAGCATGAAATTATCAATATGATGTTATTATTAGAGACTGTTATGCAAAGGAAATAATGTTAAAAAGATCGCCGTAGAAAGACTTTAATTGAAATTAACGAACGGCCAGGCAGATTGAAAATGAGTGTTGGGTATGGGGGTCCGATCATCTCGTTGAGACATATAACAATGCGAGATTTCAAAGACAATCCTTTGCTGGTTTCAAGGGGCGAGTGAATTATCCAGGGCTTTAAATTCAAGATTTTCCCCGCGCATATCTTAAACTAAAGCATAAATTGTATAATGGATGGTGCTAACAAAAGGACGGGGCAAATAGACTAGGCAAAGCATATGAAATAGGTGAATTGTTGTTGATTCATAAAGATAAACAGCCGAGCTACAATCTCAGATTGGATAAGGCAATTGTGATTATAAATCAGCGAGTTAGTATCAATTGTAAATATGCTGGAGCGCCTGGCTTATTTGATTATATAAAAAACGACAAAATTACATTGATAGGCCATTGCCTTACATAGTGGATGGTGTTATAAAATTGCACGCATGAATATCCGATGGTATATTACATCAAAAGGTATTAGTGAAAATAATATTTAGATAAGCTCAAAGTTGATTATTAAGTTTTTTAAAAGTTCCAATTTGGGTTTTAGCGGGCACGGAGGCTCTGAAAAGACAAAAATAACAAATAATTAGGGAACGAAACTTGAAATAATTGCTACCTTAAAACATATTTTAATTCATGCTACAGTAAAACCTCAATTAATGGAAACCCTCTTATAACGGTCACCCATTGATCTACAAAAAAGACTGGATCGAGCTTCTATTGTGACAAAAAGGCTCCATCCGAGAACAGGGCCCCAAAAAAGCCCATCCAAGGAGAGTGCCTTCACTATCACTCCGAACTACGTTTTTATCTGCTTTAGCCGTTTTTCTTCTTCGGTATTCCGATACACATCACTGCAACTCTCGCCTATCCATATCATTCAAGCATTGGTTTTAAGGAATGGCTTCCTCCCTCTTTTTGGGCCCCTCTCTCTATCTAAATTGAGCGGGCTTCTAACTTCAAAAAAATAAATCGATCCAGTCTTTTTGCTAGATCATGGCGGTTACTTCACTTTGTCAGCCACCCCCGAATACCCCCCTATAACGGGCATTTTCTAACAACTGACACGCCACTTTTACGAATACCCCTCCCCCCTATAACGGACACTTTTTAATAACGGACACGTCACTTTTACGGAAACCTTTCTATGACCGACAGCTCCTTGTAACGGACACTTCTAACAACGGACAATTCCCAATAACGGACACCTCCCTATTAAAGACACTCCATAGAACTAACACTTTCTAATAACAAAAACCACCCTATTACGAACACTTTTCTCAAAAGGACATCCCCCCACCCCAATAACTGATCCCTCTGATAACAGCAAAAAATTCCAAAAGATTCTGTTCTAAAGCATTGTAAAGAACATGCAGCGATCACCCCTTTGAAGAAATGTTGGGCCAAGTCAGCTCATTTATGGAAACTTAAATGCAGTTAGTTTTCCAGAATTTTCCCAGCTTTATTCTGAAATTCAAACCAGTTTCATCTAATGCTATCGAACAGGTAAGCCCGAGTTTATCCTCGAATTAATATTTTTATTCAGTAAAAGCAAATACCTTGGTTATGTCAATGCCAGTCATTTCTTCCATTGCCTTCGGCAGCCTGCAGACAATATCAAGCAATTCCCCAGTGATTTTGGAAGCACCAACAGCACCATTACCACTGGAAACCATTGTCACTTTCTTACAAGATGCCAGAGGAGCTGCTATCTCGGCAGCAACCTAAAAATGCGCAACAATTCATTAAAGATCGGCCTTTTTAGGAACATGCCCTAAATTGAACTATATATTCAAAAATAAGAAGACATTTGTTTGCTTGGGTATGCGTTAAGATGTTTAGATCGCTCCCTGGTCTAAACCTAGCAGAGAAACCTAAGGAAAAAAGGTACGCATGCCTCTTAGAAACTCGAAAGCCTCTTTAAACAATATCACCAAGAACCGCACCGCAAAGCGGTATGCCATCCAACAGAGTTGCAGTAAGTGTGAAGTAAAGAAAACAATTGACAACTCAAACAGTCGGCTGTAGACCGGTTTCGCCCCATATCAGGGCTCATCAGTACAGCTAGACTGAACGAGGACCTAAATCCGACCTAGGGCCAGCAATTAGGCTGTCAGTGGCAATGCATGTGGGAGGTAGTGTAAAAAGGAAAAGAAGTATGCATGAGTTTTAGAAACTCGACAGTCTCTTCAAGCAATTTCACCAAGAACCGCAGCGCTTTTGCACTCACTGTTATCAAAAAATCTCTTTAAGCCCCCTCTGAATTAAACATAGAGCTTCAAAAATATTATAAAAAATAATAACCCACCCAGTCCCTTCTGAGCTGAGTAGTGACTTCAAGGTAAATCAAAAGTCATAATAAAATGTCAGGACATAGCGTGAATGCTAAAATGCTAGTAACGCGGAGGGTTTCAATTCAGTTGAAGAAAATAACTAGAAAGCGTCAAATCGGATTACCTTGGGTAGTGTTTCCAGCATCATGTCAATCATGGCGGCTTCTTGGTATTCTTTCCAGGCATCGGCCTTCTTTGCCATCTGCTCGGCTTCTGCTTTAGCCTTAGCTTCAATAGCAAATGCTTGTGCTTCTCCTTTCATCTATAATTCAAATAAAATTCCATCACATTTAAAGTAAAACTTCAAGAGCTGTGCAACCTAAGGCAGAAACTTGGCAGATTTTGTCCGGTAAGTCGAATATTCCGCCTACTGAAAACCAGGACCAACGATTTACTTCCTATGGACGGATATTCCACCTAGATGGAGTCAATATATAGCGATATTATACGTATCCAAGTCCTTTCTTGCAGACCTCTGTAAGAACACAATCAATACTAAAAGAACAACAACGGCTAACTAAATACAATGAACCATGTAGGACTTTAGTTTTGAAATGAAAAAAGTGCGATTCCTAGAAGAGTGTGTCATACTAGTAACTTTCTTGAGTCACAGCTACGCAATACCTTACTTGCAATATAAAAGCTTACTTACAATAAATAAAAAGATAATAGAAAAGCAACAAGTTTATCAGTAACTTGGACTAAACCACAGACCCTGATTGATTCAGCTTCCGCCTCTGCTTCCAAAATGACCCGGTTGCAATTAGCCTGGGCCAGTTTTTCCGTCCTGTATTTCTCTGCCTCGGCCGGTCTCCTGATTGTTGCCTCCAATTCCTTCTCTCTCCTGGCAATCTCTTGCTCCTGCAGCTCAATCTGTTGTGTTCTTTCTATGACTTTGATCTGCATCTGTTCCTCCTTGATTTTCTGTTTTGTGATAGCTGCCTGCAGCTCATAGGCCAAGTCAGATTTGGCTTTCTTCGTGTTGACTTCCATGTCGTAGCCAGCCTTCTTCAGTGCATAGTCCCTCTGCGATTTTGCAATCTCAGTGTCATTAGCAAGCTTGGCTTTCATCTCTTGTTCTTCTGCGGAAGCTTCTTTGATTCCTGACTCCATCTTTGCCTTGGCTTTTCCAATTCTTGCCTCTGTCTGAACCTCTGCAGTTCTTTTCATTCCAAGTGCCAACAGGTACCCCTAATGCAAAAAGGAGGCCAAGTTCTAAACAACAGTCAAAGATAATGGTTTTCTAAATAGAAAAATGCTATCATGCTGGGGATCAACCTAACAAGTGAACTGCAGAGATACTAAACTCCTTTTAGTTGTGGGTCAAAATAGAGCCTTATTCGACTTCAAGTAGGTTGGGCCAATCAACAATTGCCTAAAAATGACAATAACTTCATATTCTCCCTCTAGTGAGTGTAAAAAGAAACAAACACTAGCAAATCCTTATATCAAATTATTTACTCATTACAAAACACTTAAAATCCATAAACATAGCCTCAGTTTTCTTCCATTTTACATTGATCACATTTATAGAAGAAGGCACAAAATTTGAGCGCACAGGTTTCTGGAACTGAAAAAGGTGATTAATTATATACATATAAATATATAAATGTATATATGATTCTGTTTTTCAAAGTATCATTTTGTCGCTAATTGCATTGATGGCAAATAATTGCAAATATTTTCTGCTGGCAAATATAACTGATATTTTAGAGAACAGCAACCAATTTAAGGTTTTACCTCTTCATCTCTGATGTCTTTCAGTGTGTAGCTGATAACACTGATACCCATGTTTACCAGGTCTGATGAAGCCACCTATATTCATCATAATTTGTAAATATATAACTAAAGTTTTATATGAATGGATACAAAACAAATTATAGCAAATTAGAAATGTGCTAAACACAGATAATAATTAGATTAATCTGATTGTAACATATTCAAGAGCAACTAAAATTGCTTGCAGAGGTGGGAAAATAGCTTTTAAAAAAAAGATAAAGTTTAATAATATGAATTTAATCGTTATGTCTTATATAAATATTTGTTGAATTTTTTCATCAAGATTCTCATCAAGAATTTTTCATCTTCTTGATTGTCACTTGTTTTCCTGCAGTTCATGGAGACAAATGGTGCTTAGAAAAGTTCATTAACAATTTTGCTTTATAGTCTTTCAACAGAAGTAAGTTTTTATAATCAGAAACAACAAATGAAATCACCAAAAAATACAGAGGAGATAAGTGAATGTATTTTTCATGCTAAAAGCACTTTCAGTTGAGTAAACGGTATTATAAACAAAACATAAAGATTGTTCTTGTAGCTAAAAAAATGCTGCAATCAAAATCATACCTCAAAAACTGATTTGGAAAACTTCTTTCTGTCTTGATAAATTTCCTATTAAGGATAAAAGACTCTTGTATAATTTAGGCACAACGATTACAAATAAGAAAATATATTAGTACAATTATATTTATTTATGGGCAAAACTGTACACCATTCTGTGTAGATACAGAATAGGATGGTTCTGAGTTGAAACTTTGGGTTTTATGTTGTTTGATGATTGCATCAAGAAGGATTGCATGTTGTTGGTACTGTTGCCTGATGATCACATCAAGATTCTTTTTCCACCTGATACCTGATGAGATTCTTTTTCCACCATTTTTAGATCAAATAAAAAGTTGCTGATAGGGAAACGAAACCTGTACCAAACAAAGGTGTCTAAGGAAGAAACTTTGCTACTGCCATAAAAAGTGGTTTGTATGAGTTTCTACGAACCTCAACTGTCATTGTTCCCATAATGGCTCTCTGGTGACCTTCCTGAAACACAACAAGGAAAAAGCTCAATTTTATAAAAACATCAGACTAACAGAATCCTGTTACTAAACTTGCTCTACATCTTCCAGGGAATAAACTGCAATAAATTTCAATTATAGAGTGCAGTTATCTTGATAAAAAGGTGGAGAATATAAATGTTTTTCAACTGATCAAAATAGCAGACTTAGATTTAAACAAAACAATGTAACAGTATTCTCGCTATGTTGTATTTTCTGGCTAGGGCGTCAAAATTAAGCAAGATACGTTCGAATGAAAAGGTTCTTTTTGACTGGTTATTTCAGCTTGCAAGTAATTATTAACTTCTGATGACAATAAAAAGTGAATGAATTTTATTTGATTAAAAAACAATTTCTGCTTAATTTTATGGACATCTAGTCTCAAAATAACAATGGCATTTTCTCCATACTGCAAGTACAATACCAAAATACCTCTGGTATTGAATAAAGCAAAGCAATCACAATTCAATTTTAATAGCAGACATTTTTTTTAGATAAGAACAATTTCCAACTGTTAAGCTTTATAACTTACAAGAGTTTCAAGTGCAATTTGGTGAACTTCCCTTGTGCTCTTGCCAAGAAACTGCTCACAAGCAGCATGAAGCATTTCCATATTTTGACCCTGTATCTTCACCTTGGAAAGATTTAAACCAGATGTTAATTAAAACCAGATTGCTAACTATTACTATGTTAAACAAGTGCTTATTCCTCCCTACTAAGACTTGTTACTCATGATGAATTTAATTTTCAAGGATTGAATAGGCATTGAACCTAGCACTTAAGGCACACCTTAAAAAAGCCAAAGAGTGATTTAATGAGCTTCTGAAAATGTAAAACGATATTGTAATGAGTGAAATATTGTTTGAAAATAATGTTGATCAAAGATAAACCATCTTCTCAAATGGCCAGCCACACTAGTACAATTTATAACATTGTATGGCCTTTATACCATTTATTTAAATATACATATATATATATTTTACTAATATTTCGATACAATTTTATACTCGATTTCACATCTAGTTTTGTTTCAGACCAAGTCTAAAAGAATATATACATTTTCAAATGAAAACATTATGTTTTACGCATCAAAAATACAAACATTTAAAAAGATTTCTTAGGAGCTCATTCTATAGAGCATCTTCATTTTGCTTAGAGTAAGGCCTGATTGAAGTAAAAACATGACATATATATAAAGACTAATAAGCATTAAAAATGCTAAAGAAACTTTTAAATACATACTTGGGCAATTCCAGTCACAGAAATGGGTACACCTTGGACTGTATAGACCTTGACTGATTCAACATTTAGAGTCATCACATTGAGATTGATTCTGTATTAAAACAAAATTAATTACTATCCTCATACCGAAATTAATTCAAAAATGTTAAATTGATTATTCAACTTGCATCTTACTTCTTTTATAACCATAAACCGGAATCAATCAACAACTTTTGATGTAATGATACAACTGAATTTCACCCAGTAAGGTGAATTGGTCATAAATTTCACCCATAAATTGGTCACATAGAAGCAACACTATAAAGTCTATGATGAAGTTTCAGCAAAAAAATTGACTGTGATTAAAAGTTGTTGATGAAACCTGATTAAAAAATATGAGCTCTTCTATGATTACTCTATAATGAATAATATGAGTAGATTTGGAATTCTATCACAAGATTAGACGGATTTGACCCATAAAAAATAGGCACATGTTATGGCTCACAGCAGTGGCAGACACCCAGAGGAAAAGGAGGCAAACGCCCCTAATACTTTAGAGAACCATGGTGTATTGTTCTGAAACAATGGAAAACGTGATGTCATCTGATTAAAACAATAAGCTTGCCCCTCCAATATTTGACCAAGTGTCTGCCCCTGGCTCACAGCTCTCTACTCTAAGCCATCTCACAAAAATAACAAGCACAGGGGGCCTAGTATATAATACTTGAATAGGGCCCCCGATTGACTTTTAACCTAACAACACAATTACTACAATAGTGTAGAGATAAGACAGGGGTGATGGAAGTACCCAGGACAAATAAAGCTACATTACAGAGCTTCTTTAGTTAAACACTCTTTTCACAATCTACAAAAATCAAAATATCCATACTTTTGGACTCTCTGGATTCCTGGCCACACAAACGTTCTTCCACCAGAGATAAGTGATGGTTTTCCATGACACGCACCTGAAAATCACATTATAAGCATATAATAAAGTATAAATAGAATAAAACTGATATAAATACATTTGAAAACTTCACAAATCAAATCCTCTTGGAAAGGGGGAGATTTAGTTACTTCATTTTTAATTAAACAGTTTGCAACTATGGAGAAACCATGTTACAGTGTTTTTAGTGTAATTAATCTAATAACAGTATTTTTCCAGCTATAGGCCCTGAACACTAGTTTTCACAGATCCTGATTTTGATTCATGCCTGTGACTTTCCGTTTCAATAGTCTTTAATGTAAATTTTGTTGGCTTCAATCTCACTTTGAAAATGTCAACAATAGCCCTTGCGAGCATCTCCATTATCAGGATGGCTGTACCAATAACTGGAATCACTAGTTCCTTTGTGTTTGCAATGCATTCCACAGAAACTCAACATAGAAAACAGCAATTAGAGCCTTTGGACTTTCCTCACATTTTATTAGCCTCCTCTGTCTAATAATAAACACCTTTCTGCTTACTTGATGAAAAAAATTACGCACTATAGTCAACCAAATCGATTCTTTGCACTTGAGTGTTAACTGGAAAATGTATACCACATTGAAAACTTTCGGCTTAAAAATGATGTAGGGCTGTGCCTGAAGAGTTTGAAGAGTTCTCTGATGAAGACCCTTCCAGGGAGTCTGTTTTACAGATATAGCAATCCCTCTCATTAATAGAATCGCATTTCTATTCATGCAGTGGCTATCATTAAGAGCAGCCAGCTGTCACACAATAAAACTGACCAACGGCTGTCTACTACTACCTACAAGCCTCTGCATGAATATAAATGCGATTCCATTCATGCCAAGGGGTCGCCTGGCTAGGAGTCAAGGACTGTCTTTAAAAGCACCAACCATTAACAAAAGGAAGAAAAATTACTCCATATAGTTTGGGTTTTAGTGCTCCATGATAGAGAAAATACAACCTTCGACACACCTTTAATTAAATACTGCAAACAGAAATTTGTATTTCCAACTTCATCGACACAAATCCAAGAATATTTGCTTGTTTAAAATGGAAATGTTGTTCCTATGTTAAACTCCTTAATTTAGTGAAAATACCTTTGGGTATGTTCCAGGATATTCAATCAACATTCCATTTAATTCACTATAAGAAAGCTATGTTAACGAAGAAACAAATCAAATGCTTTAGGGGTCCCGGAAGGTCACCTATGTAGCGCGTGAATAGAAAAGCAAAACTATTAATGCCGCCAACATGCAACGGCCACAATCTGTGATGCATAGCTGCTGTAGAACAAAAGGTCAAACCCTACACGTTCATAGTATTTGAAAACTATGAGCATGGCTGTTTCTTGATTTTGTGGCGGCCAAGAGATAAGATCAAAACAACAAAAGCGTTACTAAGATAGAATACAGCGGTACAAACAAAAGTATTTAGATTGAGTCAAAGGACAGACAACAGACTACACCTGGAAAAGAGGCCATTGTGCTCATCGAATTATTATATCGCAGACTTTCCTTTCTCTGGAAAAAAACTTGCTCATAGACTATTCATACTATGAGCAGTGCCCACCACCCCTGCTCTAGGATGGTTTGTTCTTTATATGATTCTTCAACAGCCCTGTTCTTATACATTTACAGGGTGAAGTCATCTTGATAAAAGGAAAGAGCATATAAATGTCTTTCAACTGATCAAAAAAGCAGAATTAGATTTGAAAAAAAACAATGAAACCATATCCAAGTTATGTTGTATTTTCTAGCTAGGGCATCTAAGCAAAATACATTTGATTGAAAAGGTTCTTTTTGATTGGTTATTTCAGCTTGCCCTTTCATAACCTGACTAAAGTACGGTTTTTATTCTATGATTCTCTAACAGCTCTGTTATTATAAAGTTGTTCGTAAAAATGTGGTGGCTTGTGGCTTAAAAATGTTGCTGCGGTGAGCAGGAGAGCCGCCATATTTAACTTTGTCTCTTGGAACCACGCTGTGGCCTTGTTGGCAACTATTTTTGTCACCAGAGGTCTGGACTAATAACAGTTTGTTTTTGGTGCAATGCGTCCTTCCCTAACCACATGTCATACAAATTGAAAGAACTTTGAAGTCTGTACACAGGCTAAGGAAATATATCTTTCATTATTAGAAAAGATTAACTTTAAAAATAAGGCTTTATTCTCAAATATCTGTTCATAAAACTGTCTTCCATGGGATCACTGAAATTTAATATAGTTGCCAAAATAATATTGGTGCTAATTATGAAAAATGTCAGCTTTCTCATAAGAAAAAAGCTGATCAAGGTTTTGTCCAGTGAACAGTTGTTAGCAGATACTCACTCAAGGCTAAGACAGCATCTGCAATTTAAAATTCCCCTTCAGCACAATTTTAAGGAAATTCTACATCATTTAGCACACCTACCTTTTGAAAAAGAAGGAGAATTTACAAATGATTACACTTTAATGGTAATTGTTCCTTGATGCGTGAAATTTCCTACAGCACCCAAAAACTGCAACAGTTAGCAGAAATAAGCGATGCCAGGTTTGTTTCTTCAAACCAAACAGTGTGTATTTTAAATGGTTAAAATCGAATGAATTAATGCCAACCAATTTCACTAGGCATGATTACAAAACACATTATTAAATATTTTTACAATAACTTGCAAAATTCTTCTCTTTGAACTATCAACTTTCAAATTTATCAGCTTGACAAGAACAAACAATGAACAGTAGAAGTTATGCATATAAGTGAAGCTTTGCAAATTTTAAACTTGCAGGAAATTCCAAGACAAGTGTGTAATTTAGTTATCTCTATGTTTTTGGGTGCCACAAAGAACTTGAGCGCCAGAGAGTAACAATGCACATTACAAGGGATTAAAATAACTGAAAAAGACAAGATGTCTACCGTAACATGCAATGAAATGAGCAACAGATACACAGGCAACAGTCAAAATTAATGAAATCTCAAACATTTAATACGTTCGTACAATTTTAAGAATATACAGGAGTAGTCATTTCACACGGCTTTCTGACATTTTAGCAACTTTCAAAAACGTTGCTGGTTGTTTTCTGGTTCTTTGCAGATGCGTTTACAATCAAATCAAGAAAATGTAAACAACATCATATAATATATCTTGCAAAAAGATAATAAAGAGTAAGGTTTAAAATTTTAGTTCAAATACAGTGGCCTGAATTCCATTCTAAACCCCATACTTAAAGTTATGTGCTCAGTTTCACGTATATTTCATGGCCTACCCTGTTCCATTTGGCCACAAATTCTGTGATTTATCGACTCTTCATTACGTATTGAAGAAGTGCATTGCATGGTCAAATAGCTAAACTAAGAATAACAAAACATTAATAAATCACTGCTTCGATTAAAATTGTAAACTAACCTGACACAACCATTGCTTCATTTGGACCACAAGTTTCAAAACCCATTTTGCTGACTCGGTGAATTTCCCACTGTGCAGCTAAAAGTTGCCTTTTCAAATTTATATTCTACCAGAACTAAACTCTTCGTTAATGAAGGCTTCCTTTGCAACATCTGCTACAAGAATTTGCAAACAGAAATTTGGTTGAGCTGGTAAAGTGACAACACTTCAACTTGCGAGCTACAAAGCAAACTACACTGCAATCAAAATGGCCTTTGCTGCGTATGTATTCACCACTCCCATTCAACACTAACGTACCGCGAACTCCCGCGTATTACACACTGTTCTGCGTTTAAGGGTCAAATGAATTAGTCTTACCCGAGCAGCAGAGGCGGTGAGAAGGGGTGGTATGAGGGTTATAAGCCTCATGGGTAATGCGCAGTATACTCCCACTCTGAATTAGCTGATGATGCCAATACTTCAATTCTGACAAAAAAGACCAACAAAATTGACTTTCCATGGGGTTAGGTTATTTGCAGTGGCGACTAGTGCGGAAATTCATGGCTCCATTTAGGGGGCGGTAGGATTGGCACAGACTTAACAAAAAATCAAGGGTTCGCTCCCTTATGCATCCTATGAAAACCCCTTTAGATCTGTGGCAAATTTCCAAATAATAGCAAATCTTATTTGGGTAGGGGTGACAGGCTGTTACCTTCCAACTTCCCCTTTTGTTCATTTGATCTTTTTTATCATTGTTCCTTACTTTGTTTTATTTACGACTTCTGTATAATGTTCCAGCATTCCCAGAACCACGAAGGTACTCAACAATTTGTTTAGCTCCAACATACATACGTGGTCTAGATTTGGAGCTGAACTGAGCCACGACCAAGGGGAGGGAGTTGCACTCAAGTATTTTTTGGTCATAAGCCCAGTTGAGTCAACGAACTGTCGAAGTTTCTGAGATTGGATTTTGTTTCCTAATGAACTTTTTTATGACAAGATGACATAATTCAATTTCTTCAAGTGATGTTAAAATCCTTCAAATTTGTATTGGTGTTTTCAACTGGTCTTATTGAAACATGTGAATCTATTTACTATAAATACCTTGTTGTGACAGGAAAGTGTCCAAAACTAGGTTCTTGAGAGGAATTTAACTATATGCACTCTCTAAAGATTTTTCTCAAACATCATTCTTTCAAATACATGCTCTCCATCCAGATTTACGCAAATTGAGCCGTAATTTCAGTTTAGATATTTGATTTAAAAAATATTTTACTTTCTTTTGTCTTGCCTTCTAAATTATAGATGATCTTAAAGACAAAACAAAGAAATTAAGCCACTTGTTCAACTGACTTTCTTTCAATACATTGCAAAATACAAGTATTAACGGTTGGATTTGGCAACACGCTCTAATTCATCCTTCTTTTTGATTGCATATGAATTGGATTACCCCTAAAAATCAGAAAGTCAAATCAATTAATCACTTGGTTGTAACAGCCAACAAAATGGTCTAAAATTTAGGCCAAAGCCAGTAAACCAAAATGACTAATTCATCTCTTGCTTATCTCTTGACGCTTCCATGATTCCCGATTCCATCTTTGCCTCGGTCTGCACCTCTCCAGTTCTCTTCATTCCTGGTTCCAAAAGGTGACCCTGATTCAATAAGGAAGAAAAGTTATTCACAACAGTCAAAGAGAGAGGGGCATCTTTCTAAAAATGGTAATGTAAATATTATCCTATCAAATAGGCTGAACCGGGTCATTTTAGTTCTGGGGCAAAAAAGAGCCTCTTTTACTTCAAAAGTGTCGGACCAGTAAAACGATAGTATGATTTACCGAAAATAAAATGTTCTCCCTTTGGCTTAGTGCAAAGAAGCAAACAGACTCCAGGGGACTCACTCAGGCTTTTTACATACAAGGACTTCCATCTGCAATTATCGAAATTCACCCAAAAGTATCGAGAAAAAAAATTGCAGACTCAAAATTATCAGCTAAAATGTGCTGATAAGACCCAAAAGTATAAAAAAACAGGATGTTGTAAAATAACACACAAGATCGCAAAGAATCAGATCGCAAAGAAAATTCTAACCCAAAATTACCGGATGGTCCCACCGTATATACAAATCTATAGCGACCCCTTTGGGAAACAGACATCACGAAATATTTATATCTAAAGTACTTTAAAGTATTTTTGCAATGAGAACGAGGGTGATCTAAAAATAACGAGCAGCTGAGGCATTGCTAAGCCTCGTTTCAGTATCGTCGTAAGTGACAGGAACCCGTCCCCGTCCTAGGGACTGCGATGCTACAGGGATGCTTACGATGATATGGGAACCATTTTAAGGCGGCGTCGCCGATGCCACGGCTACCTCACAAATTTGCTGTGCCCTTGTTTGGCCTCCACAGTTTTTCAAGAATTTCTATTAAAAATGTTTTCTTCCAAAGCTATTCAATTATTTTTGACTTTGTTACGGTTGCCCTTATTATTTTGCTCAATGCGATCTTTATTGCATTTATTTATCAAGCTAATGAACATCAGAATTTCTTCGCAATCAGGATCAATGCGATCTTTATTGCATTTATTTATCAAACTAAGGGCCATGACGAGCGTTTTGGCGAACATTGGTGAAATTTGGCTCTTTTCTGTAGTTACCAAGAACAACTCATTCTTGACAATCATTTAAATTCTATACTTGTTATATATTATCACGAAGATACACTTTTTGAGGTGAGGCGCCCAGGGTAAGCCCAAACCAAGATTCTCCGCATCTCATGGAGGTTGGATATAAGACATAAATGCTATCGAAAAATTTCACCAATCAACTTTACAAAGCTATTAGCCATTTATTTTTAGAAGTATAGTTCTTCTGTTGAAATTCTTATGTTCATGATGCATTATTGTTAAACAGATAAAACTCAGTGGAGTGACGGAACAAAGTTACCTTCAGCTGAGTAACAAAAGGTCCCAAACCTTTAGGGCCCCCAGCAACAATTTTGCTATTTTTCCTAGGGGACAAAGCTGCTCGTTACCCCAATAATACAACTATTTGGCAAAATGACAACAGCCTTGATAGAGCTGTACCAATGACATACTTATCTAGGAGGCGCTAAAAATCGGTGCCTTGTGGCTAATTTTGTGCCACCACGCCACTGCTTTACAAACTACTAGTTCGCAAAGTAATGGCTAGCTCCTCTCCAGATTTTTAAGGCTAGAATCGCCACTGACAGCACGTTAATTATGCAATGAACACAAAACGTTGTTCCTGGAACTCCTTTAGATCAAATTATTTACTCATTATAAAACATATCATAGCCATTAAAAATAGCCTCAATTTTCTTAAAATGCACAAGCAAATTACATTGATCACAGTTATAGAAAAAAGTCACAAAACTTTAACTTACAGGTTTCTCGAACTGAAGAAGGTGATTAATTATATACATATAAACAGGCTTGTCGCTTGACCTTCCGGACTAGGGGGGTGGAGGGTCATCAATGGAAAAATTAACCGACAAAGACATAGATTGAGAAGAATGTAAGTAATATTTCACCTATAATAGCTGATTTTACTGACAAACTAAGGGTTTTGTAGACAAACTGAAGATTTACCAATGAATTCATGAAGAATTGGGGGGGGGGGGAGTTACACCCAACTACACCCCCCCGCGCTAGCTACGCCATTGCATATAAATGTATATATGATTCTGTTTTTTGTATATATGAAGTGTCATTTTTTCTGTAACTGCGTTGACTGCAAATAATTGCAAATATTTTCTGCTGGCTCCTATAACTGATATTTTAGATAACAGCAACCAATTCAAGGTTTTACCTCTCCATCTCTGATGTCTTTCAGTGTGTAGCTGATAACACTGATCCCCATGTTTACCAGGTCTGATGAAGCCACCTATATTCATTATAATTTGTATATATATAACTAGAATTTTATTCGAATGGATACAAAACATATTATAGCAAATTAGAAATGTGCTAAACACAGAAAATAATTAGATTAATCTGATTGTAACATATTCAAGAGCAACTAAAATTGCTTCCAGAGGTGGGAAAGTAGCTTTTGATAAAATGATGAAGTTTAATAATATGAATTTAATTGTTATGTTTTAAATACTCTTTTGCTGAATTTGTTTAAAGAAGTTCATCTTACAAGCACTTTTTGTTAAGCAAATATTAAGCAAAACAAAGCATATAGATTATTCTTATACCTAGCAACCTTGCGATTAAAACCATACCTCAAAAACTGATTTGGAAAACTTCTTTCTGTCTTGATAAATTTCCTATTAAGGATTGAAAAGTCTTGTAATTTTTTTGCAAAACAAATATAGATAATAGAATATAATTATACAATTAATTATATACATCTCAAAGGTAAAACTGTACACTCAAAGTTTGTGTATTGTTATTTGTTTCTGCCTAATATCAGAAGGTAGTTTTAGGACACTGAAGAGTCCTTATGATTGTCGTGCAATGGGACCACACCTCATAAATCTTATGTAATTTGCATTTACTGTCTGTTATTATAAGTGTGTTTATGTGATTTGTAGTCATTGTATGTAATTATTTGTAATGTAGTTGTATGATGATCTTGTATGTAGAGGAATCTTATAATTCAAAAACTTAAAAATGAAACTGAAACTGATGTTTCCTGATGATCATATTCAGCACCAGGCCCGTCGCTATAAGGGAGCATGTAGGGTGTACCCCCCCCCCCTTGAAAAAAAATTCCATTGCAAAAACGAGGAGTTTTGGCTATCTAGAGGTGCTTAGTCGGCGAATTTCCAAACTTGTCGCAAATATCGATGGCTCAACCACTTCTGTCGGCAAACGGGACTTGGAAACCCCCCTTGAGCGCAATCGCAAGCGATGGGCCTGTTCAGCACATTAAGCAGGAGACTCTCTACACCAGTTTTAGAGAGGTTACTTGTAGAGAAATAAACACTGTGACAAACAGCCTTGAGCAGGTCTGAGCAAGAAGCCTTGATAGTGCCATGAAAAGTGGTTCATATGACTATGTACCAACCAACCTCAACTGTCATTGTTCCAATAATAGCACTTTGGTGACCTTCCTGGAACACAACAAGGAAAAAAGCTCGATTATATCAACATCCTTTTACCGAAAACTTTTACGAAAACTATTGTACATATATATTCTTGAAAATATTACATGTCTTCAAAGAATAGCAGATCATGTTATGAACAAAACAATGTAACTGTGGCCCGGTTTGGTGCAAATCAATCAAATTGGAAACAAGGTAACTTATACACAGAATACAACATCTTTGCCAACGCAAACCTCCATAAATCGAAACTTTTTGCAATTTCAATAAGGAACTGTTAGGACACATTTTCGCTTTCTCTAAACTTCGGTATTTCATGCCGAAAGATTGCTTGATTATCCTCCATGAACCATTAGTACTTTTTAAAATAAGCTTCTGCCTTGAAGTGTATGGAGTAGCAACCTAGCCAGATCTTTACACCTAACGCAGTTTTATAGTCTCATTATCCTTCTTCTCAAAAACCACCATGTAATCCCAATCAAGTTATTCAATTTCAATTTTCCAAGTTACACAAGGAGCTAAACATCCTTAAACTGTGTGATATTTTTGAGTTTAAAATAATTTGTTCGTGCATCGTGTCCATTTCAATGAACATTTCAAAACTATTTCATTACAAACGAAAGGAGGTATGATTTTGACACAAACCAACAAACAAATTACCAAGTCTATGAGACAAACAGACATCAGAACAGACAAAGGCTCTTGCGCAACCGGCATGCTTAGCGGCAGTTGTCTTAAGAAATTGACTGTGTTGTATATTTTCATGAAGTGCGATATTAGGCCGGTCTTTTGAATTATAGTTGCAAAGCATGCCGGTTGCGCAAGAGCTTTTAACTTACAAGTGTTTCAAGTACAACTTGGCGAACTTCATCTGTACTTTTTCCAAGAAACAGCTCACATGCGGTTTTAAGCATTTCAAAATTCATACCCTGGATCTTCGCCTTGGAAATATTCAAACCAGACGTTAGTCAAAACCATTTGGCTAACTTGTAATAGTGTAATAGATTTATAAAGGAAACTATATTTTTTCTAACATTCGATAGTTGATGTTTTGGCGTTGATGGTGTTTTGGGGAAATATAACATATTTATAGCATTTCAACGTCTCCATCACTCCACAGTAAAGCTAAACGTTCATGAGTCTCACGCCAATTCAGTTGGACTTTGCAACTATGCCAAAATTTGCTGAGGCAGCCAAATTTATTTTGCCTAGAAATTTTGACATTCCTTGCCTGTGGCGTTAGGGTCTCCTTACAAGTGTTGCAGCAAAAGGATGTTTAATACAAGGGTGTTAATGGTATTAGAAAAATATCAATGATAGTTTCTAAGATATATTTATAAATGCAATCAAAAAAGTATCTAGGGATGCAATATGCCAAACATATACTTATTCCATCCTAAAATGGTTGGTTACTCATGATAGGTTTTGAAGGAATAAAGTAAAAAAATACTAATAAAACTTTTATATACATACTTCGGCAATTGCAGTGACAGTTATGGGTATACCTCGTACTGTACGGACTTTGACTGACTCAACATTTAGAGTCATCACATTCAGATCCATTCTGTATGAAGAAAAATAAAATTATTATCCTGATACAGAAATTACTTCTGAAAATTTTCATTGATTGGTCAACGTGTGAATCTTATCTCATTCATAACCATAAATAAGTAATCAATAAATAGTCTTAGGGTAATGAGAAGAGTAAATTTCAAAACAAAGGTAACACAATAAAATTCACCACCATGTTTAGCAAGAAACTTGATTGGGATTATATCAAACCTGTTTGAATAACAATCCAGCAAGAACCCAGAAGCACCCCAGTAACAGCCAAGTAACAAGCGGAACAACCCGTCTTTCGTGTAGTGTTTTGTACAGTTTGAAGTTTGAGCTTAATGATGTCTGGCATGAGGATGGCTCGGGGGCATCAATTATTATTAACAAAATGAATGTCCATTTAGAAATGAAAGTATGACTTATCTGTTATATTGAAATTTTAGGGAAAAAGAAAAACAACATTTGTTTGATAATTCTGTTGTGATTTGAAAATGTTGTTTGCCTTTTGGAATTATAAATATAGTCTTAATCATGTTTACAGAACTATAGATCACTTTTTTCAGATATGTACGGAATTAGGGGTCCAAATTGCGAATCAAAATGGCATGTTCCCGTTCAAAACTAGGCTTAGTTACCCCCAGAGGCCCATGACAAGTGGCCAATAAGACGGTTGCTCGAACTACAGACCACTATCGGTTCTCCGTTTCTTGTCTAGAGAATTCGAAATACTGGTTTATAACCAGGTTTATGAGTTCTTGGACTAAATCAAACAACCTTTTTCAAAACATTCTGGCTTCAGGTATGTATAATCTGTATTTACATTTATTTATTGAAGAGTACTGATGATAAATATGTGCATATGGACGGCGGGAAATGCACCACAATGGTATTTGTCGAACTCAAGAAAGCTTTGATACCGTTAATCATCAGATTTTACTTGCAAAACAAAAGAAATCCGCAGAACAAAAGATGATCAAGAGCATTCCTGTTTTAAGTTCTATCCGCAAAAAAACTTTTGCAAGGTAAACGGCACATCCTTGAGTCTACAGTAAATGGACATGGAGTGCCACAGGGCTCATGTCTTGGCCCATCATGTCAAGTTTTTGTCTTTTAAAATCTTAAGTATCCAAAAGTCCAATTTTATGATAGCCTTGATTGGGATCAGAACACAAAATTATTATACAGTAAAATGCTTTTTGAAATATGCCAAAATTTCTTACCTAAGTAAACTTCTATCAAAATGTGATCGTGGGATCGTAGAGACAATTCCGCTACTGCTGTTCAGTATGGGGACGCTGCGGAGAAGCCAGATTGCCAACCTTAGAAAATTGCGAAATTGAGCTGCAAGAATTGTCTGGTATCGTGTGAACATGGCCTTAGAAACGACAAAAACTACCCAGGACAAAAGATTTTACGCAACAGAGCTACGTTATGACTTCAGTGCCATTTTCAAAACTACTCAGTAACAAATACCATACCTTTGAACTCTTTGGATTTTCGGCCACACAAAAACTCTTCCTCCTACGATATGTAGTGGCCTAGAACGACACGCACCTGAAAAACACATTATAATGGTTGTAGTAAATGATAAAACTGGTGTGTCAACACATTTGAACGTTCTAGCTCTTCTTGGAAAAAGTAGATTGAGCTCCTTCATTCCTAATTTCGAAAAGATCACATCTTTATAGAAATCGGTGTCATAAAAATGGAAAGAATCTTACAAATTCCATATGAATCACATTTCAATACTTATAATTACGTAATGCTAAAATTACCTTTTTTGAAACAAACCCCCTCCACCCCATAATCACGCTCCGTCACGTTTGTTCACAAGACTCCATTGCGCTATACGTCACGCTGAGCACAAACATGGCCCCCTCTTTCCAATAAAAAACGAAATTTCAGGTTATTAAAAGGGATAAGAGAAGATGTAACGAAAGTTCATTCCTCTTTTATATGTTTTATCAACTACAGCAAGTACCAGGAGAGTGGCGGGAAAATCAAGTTTTTAGGAGCACACCATTTTGATGCTGGTTGTTGTTGTTGTTCATTTATTTTAATTCGATATAAGAAACAATAGCTAACAATATATACATTGGGAGAAAGGGGGACGGAAGTAGTTGTATTCCGGAAAGCAAATGAAAAATAGAACAGCCTTGCAAAGTGTGGGGTGTTCCAAGTAATTTTGGCAGTGATTGTGGAAACATTACTTGAAGTTTTATTGGATTTGCCACCATAAAATTGAATCAAACCATTTCCATTTTTATGAAAACCAATTTCCAATTTGGCAATCATCGATTCAATACCTCGAGGTAGCACATTGATACTATATTATCATCATCAAAATTCAGATCTCAGAGGGCTCTATTGCTTAAAATATGTTGAAAAGCAAAAGACCTAATATGGATCATTGTGGAACACCTTATTTAATATCGAGCCAGCTGCTAAATCTGTAGGCGTTTACAATCAAACGTAACGATTTAGCTTCGGTAGGCGTTTACAATCAAAACACAAAAATGTAAACACCAGCATACAATTTGTTTTTGTTTTGCAGATAGGTTTGAAGAATCAGGTTTAAAAATTCAGCTCAAACTCTAGGACTTAAATACATTGCAAAAACCCCTTTTCAAATACCTATGTGCTCAGTATCAGGCACAATTCATTCAGACCATCTCCTGTTCTATTAGGCCAGGAATTTTGACGTAGGGTATCAACTCTTCATTGCGTATTGAAGAAATGCATTGCATGGTCAAATAGCTAATCTAAAAATAACAAAACCGTAATAAATCACTGCTTCGATTAAAATTGTAAACTAACCTGACACAACCATTGCTTCATTTGGACCACAACTTTCAAAACACATTTTCTGACTCGGTGAAAACTACGAGCTGTTGAAAAATCTTAGCTTTTGTTAAAGGCCCTGTTCATTGGTTTAACGAGACAGAGGATAGATATTCAATTTCATTGAATTTTCAATTGGTATCAAAGGAGGTCTCTTAATTGCTGATTATGTTCTTTGTTTACTTCAATTTACTCTTCATATTTGACCAGAGTGATTTCTGTGATCACGGGGGCTGGTTACAGATCCAAGCAGAGATCCAAGTGTCTGTTGTTCGAGCCCCTGACACCAGTGGCGGCACCAAGGGGGTATCAAGGGGGGGGGGGGGGTAATTACACCCCCATTTCCTTCAAAATATGGTCTACATATTTCTTCTGAAAACGGATTAAAAAGCGCTAGGTAGGAGTAGGTCAAATTTCCTAAAATTAGCACTGGAACGAGGCAAAATTACCCGCCGCCACTGCCTGACATGACGAAACTTTCAGAATGGAGAGGGGCCCTCATACCCACAAGAAACGGACACACCGAAATAATGCCCCCAAAATGTCCCTCGTGGGTTTCTGGCTAGTGAGTACTACCCTGGTTACCAGGGCCTCAAAAGCCGATAGACCGATGCAATGGCGACAAATCAAATAGTTGTGGAGACTGGCACAACACTCAACTAGCCTGTGTTCTAGATAAGGTTCTTGACCCCTAACCTGAAAATAGGTGTCTGGAGAACAGGCTTTATCAAGGAGCACCAACCACTGATCTTTTAGCACCCACAACCACTCCCTATCTGGGCTCGAGGCTGCTACCCTAGTCGAAGTAGCCACTTCATTATCTCCTCTTTTCCCTTTCGAATTTTAGATTTCATTTACATACCTTGGTGGCTCAGTTTTTACCTTCTGTCTCAACAAACTTTTCACACAAAAATAAGAACTGGGGGTTTTGGTTGGGGCAGTTGCCTTCAAACTTCCATCATTTCAATGTTTGGTGAGTTGTTTCTTTTCATCATGGCTGCTGGCTGTTTTTTTTGTCACAACTTCTAGATAATGCTCCAGCATTCCTTGAACCCAAAGGATGCTTTAAAAATTGTGTTACCCCAACATTAATTTGTGGCCTAATTAATCTTGAAACTGAATTGGACCACAAGCAAGGAGAGGTTGTTGCACTTAAGGCATACAGACTGTCAAAGTTTAAACGACTGGACCATGATTTTGAATCAGCTTTCTTAATGACAAAATGACATAATTCCGTTACTTAAACTGATGTTATAATGTTTCAAATTTGGATTGGTTTTTAAATTAGATTTCTTTAAACAAGACTTTTTTTGGAGGAATTTAACTATATGCAGCCTCCAAAGACTTGCTCTCCGTTCATGTTGACCCCAATGCTGCCTCTTCAGAATGAGAGTGCATTCACACAGGGGGAGCCTTAATTTCAGTTTTGATATTTGATTTAAAAAATATTTTACTTGTCTTGCCTTATAAATTAAAGATGATCTAAGACAAAACAAAGAAAGGAAACCACTTGTTCAACTGACTTTCTTTCAATACATTGCTAAATACAAGTATTAACGGTTGGATTTGGCAACACGCTCTAATTCATCCTTCTTTTTGATTGCATATGAATTGGATGACCCCTAAAAATCAGAAAGTATTATCAATTAATTACTGGGTGGTAACAGCCAACACAATTGTCAAAAATTCAAAACAAAGCCAGTTATTAAACATGCAAATTTTGTATGCTGTAATAGTTTATAAATTTCATTTATTTCATGTCATAGTCATGTCTTTCATGTCTAGGTGGCAACTCCTAGTTTCAGGCTTAGATTACTAGGCAATTGCGAATTATATACAATAAATAAATATATGTATGTAAACATACACAGAGCAAATTCACTTTTGATACATAAACATAATCCATGAAAATTTTGGTAGCAAAATACAAAGAACTTTATTTATTGACTTACAAACATTTTCTTTTTATCTCAAATTTATATAATGGAAAAGGACCATTAACGAGTTATAAAACTGGCCTCAATGTAAAAAAGGCCAGTTAAAAACCACAGTTGTTTCATGCTTACCTTGGATGCATTGATGAGCTCATCAGCAAGGCATTCAGCAATAGTTTTGATGTTCCTGAAAGCAGCCTCACGTGCCCCTGTGCAAAGAAGCCAGATAGCCTGGTTGACCCGTCTTAAGGGAGCAACATCAACTGCCTGACGTCTAACTGTCCCAGCACGACCAATACGAGTTGAGTCTTCACGAGGTCCACTGTTAATAATAGCATCAACCAAAACCTGGACTGGATTTTCTCCTGTGAGCAGGTGGATGATTTCAAAAGCGTGCTTCACTATCCTGACAGTCATGAGCTTCTTTCCATTGTTTCTTCCATGCATCATCATTGAATTAGTTAGTCTTTCAACTATTGGACACTAGGCAACAGAAATTTTTTTTGAGCAAATAAATAGCATGGCTAATAGCCAAAATAAAACTTTGTAGGCATATTTAGGAATTTATTTTTGGAGATAGAATATTTTTCTGACTGCAACCTGATCGCTTACGGAAACAGCATCTAAACAAAGTTATTACAACTCGAAATGTGATGTGAGACATAGCCTTACCATTTCTTAATTCAATAACCCAACAACCTAGAAATAACCTATAACCTTATAAGATTTAAATTTTTTTCAAGAACCTGACTGTATTTAAAAAACAATAATTGTTTTCAATGTTTCCAAAAACCAATGAATGGATACAGAAAAAACTGATACACATCTTTTATAAGAAACTTGTTATAAGATATTTGTGCCTGACAATCAGATATACTCAAGCAACTCAGTACTTGAAGCAAAGAAATGAGATTCTTAAGAATAAATTAAGAACAATTTAATTTTGAAAAAAACTTGGAAATTCCAAATTTTTTAAAAATATATACATCAGCATGATTAGCTTATTGCAGGCCTGGCCATTTGAGGAGAGCCATAGCTCTTGCTCCTCTCTAGACCTCCTCAAATTCTGGAAGGGAGCTACAGATTTCTCTTCTAAGTTGCTCTCTCTTCTTGAAATCAATTTGATTCTTACAAACTTTCAAATAGTTCACTTGGAATTTACTAGGAGAGCTGACTGCTCCCCTGGTAAAATCTTATGGCAAGGCCTGCTTATTGGCATACAATTTTAGAAAAAGAGAACAAAACAAGCTTCATTTATCTAACTTCAGGTTTAGAACAAAAGTTAATCTCGTAACAGAAATGTCACAAGCATTTGAAAGCATTAGAAACATTGATAATTCTCACTGTTTCCAGCTACCAAAACCCTCCAAAAAAATTCAGTTGGGAAATTTCTTGCTTGATAAATTAAATATAGGACCCCAACATGAAAATTAATGGTGTCATAATTAATAAAATCCTAAGAAATAATGAATATTGAAATTCCCTAAAGTGCCAAGAAAAATGTTTATAATATGATAAAAGCAGACTAAAAACAAACACAGTGTAATTGGAACTAGTTTATAAATAAGCTTACTTGTGCTTTCCTGAATCTTTTTACAGCATATCTTCCAGAAGTATGTGGCAAAAAAGTGGAATTCTTATCTTTGACAGCAATGTAATCCTAGAAGTATAAAGTACCATGTGACTGTAAGTCAAAGAATAAAAGTGCAAAATCAATAACAATGAATACTCCTTTTTGCAAATTAAGGTATCCCCTATCGAAATTTTAGAAAGTCTATAAGAAACATTAACAAGAATGGGAACAGTTTCTTTATTTGGTGGGTGGCACCAGGGTCCAAAAATCTGTAGTGACCATTTTTTACTGGTAACCACCTTAAAAATGATAGATATACAGGAACAAAGCAATACGACGACGAAAATACAATGTCACGAAATAAATTTACAAAATAAATTAAATTTAAGAGTATACTAATATTTCGCCCTGGCATACAGGGCTTCATCAGAGTAAAAGACCTTTATTTACTCTGATGAAGCCCTGTATGCCAGGGCAAAATATTAGTATACTCTTAAATTTAATTTATTTTGAAAATTTATTTCGTGACATTGGATTCTTGTCGTCGTATTGCTTTGTTCCTGTATATCTTTCATTTTAAAATCTCATTGCAAGATTCACAGAATCCGGCGGACAGCCTATCCTGCGGTTCTTCCTTCTCACACTTAAAAATGATAGCTATGTCATTTAAACCTTATAGTTCTTATTTGATAATAAACAAAATCTTCTAGACCTGAGTCTCTCAGTTAGTTTATCAACACAGATGGTCACTCAGTATATTACTGCCCTCCATGTTGAGTACAATAACAGGAACAAACATATAAGAATATTAGACAATAACACCACAACTGTAAACATTTTTTTACATTATCCTCCCTTATATCATCTTTATACTTTCGTACCTGATTCAAATTATTCTAATGGCTTTCTTTAAATGATTAACCTATTTTGTTTAACTTACTGTCAAGCTGATATCGCTGACTTGAACATCATCAGTACTCCATTTGCCAAAAAGCCTAATTTCTGGTGCAGCAACCACTGCATACTGATCTGCTGCAGTTTCATCTGCACCCCATTCATCAGCCATTTTTCTGTCTTTTTATTAAATGAAAAATCCTAGAAATAAGATGTTATTCATCATGTACAATTAACGTGATTCATTTTAATAATCTAAAATATTACTATAAATGTTTTGTAAAAATAACAAAAAAACAAAGTTTATTGACTAAAATGCCTGAATAATGTAAATTTGATGATGACTTGCATAAAAAGCAGATTACAAATGCGAAATCTTGTAACCTTCAATGTCAAATAACTTGTAACAAGGGAAAATTATAAGGATATTGCAATGATTGTCATCTTGAAATGTCAAATTTAAAAACTTGCTCCAATGTAAAATTAGGGATTCTTTTAGACACTTATCACAAAATAGAGTGACATTTATGTACATAGAGCTTTATGTGATATTATGTGAATTCTGTCTTATTAGACGCACAAATCTGAAGACATTAATCAACGGTACAATTGGCAACGCTGGTTCTCGCTCAATCCAACTAGGCCGTTCCTTCGCATTCGCATAATATAATCAACTTCTTGATTTTATAAAAATTTCCCAATAACTAAAAATAAATGATCGGTGAGAAACCTTATTCAAGATTTAGATGATTCGCAGGAAGCATCAAAGTTTATAAAAGGGGGCATCAAATTGGACTGCACGAAACTCTGAAACTTCATGCCTTACCGAAAGATGGTGGCGGAGAAAAGAGTGCTTCTGACGAAAAGCATGGTCATCAATGTCCCGGATGGAGGTTGCGCGGCCATTTGCCTCAGTTTCACACGACCTCGCTCGCATAAACTTAGAAAAACATTGGACAAGAGGAACTTTAGATTTTTTGAAGTAATTTTTTCAATAAAACACTGGGTGAATGGCTGGCAAGAAAACTATCTGGCTGGCTTTATCATCATTCTTTTCTTCTGATACTTAATTGCATGAAGTTTGACCTAATTTTGCTTCGACAGACTGAAGTTGGTTTCTGTTGGCTGTCACTGTCATGTTTCTTTCGATTCGATGCCACAGGTTGTACAACCATTGTTGTGAGGGACGGTTCTAGTTTTCTTGATATTCAGCTCAAAAAGTTAGTCAGTGACTTCTTAGGGGCTTGGGAGCTCGAGCCCTCTCTGGGCATTGATGATTACTATGAGACTACATCAAATAGAATATATTATAGGATCCATACCGTAAAAACTCTTTTAAGCCCCCTTATCAACCAAAAATTTAAAATAAGTCCCCCTCTCTATTAAGCCCCCTCTTAAGCCCTTGATGCCAAACAAATAAAACATATGCATTGAGTGGGTTTCTTGACAGTTGTGGTAACGATAAGATTGTGTGCATTAATTAAGGCCCATGTAAATATTTTCTTGTGCTCCTTAAAAGTCAGTCGAGATTTGTTTAGAAGATCTCCCAGGGGATATAAATTGATCCTGGTGACTTTGAGGAAGATGGGGACATTATAATTGAATGATTTTAAGAAATTTTCGAAGCTGATAGCAAATTTTTTTAAACGATTTGTATGACATTCTCATAGCAAAAAATTGCACAAGGGCGTTGTTATAAAGCATTTTTTACATTGAATTATTAATAAGCCCTCCTCTCTAATAAGCCCCCTCTCTAGGACTGAAAAAATAAATAAGCCTTCCAGGGGCTTAGTAGAGCTTTTATGGTATACAGAGAAATGCTCCTTAGCTTACAACATCTTCACTTTGTAGAATGATGACCGTTAAACAGCTTTTCATTTTTAAAGCTGGTCTAGAAACTTTCATTTGAGCTAAAACATATCTCCACAAATTCTGGTCAAATCTTTAGAAATTTCTCAATATTCAAAACGGAATAACTTGTGACCCAACAGTCAAACAACACAACCTTTAAGTACAAACTCATTTCAACATGACAATTTCAAATCTCAGGTCCATTTTTAATGAAGGTTTGTAGATAGTTAGATACAACAACAAAAACTAATAATAATAAGTGGCATAACCAAAGAGAGTATAATATATGGGTAGAGCATAATAGACACCCAATTGATTATTTAACCATAGAATTAATTTACAGAAAGATGCTAATGGGAATTTTTGGGGAACTAAGTACCCCTCTACCCCCAACTTCTGCAGTTGGTAATGCCTATTCGTTCAACCAATGTCCATATCTTATCAAAGATTATCAGCAAAGCTCATCGAAAGCAACGTTACTAATGCCTTACATATACCTGAAAATAATGGCAAACCATGTCTTATATTAAACTCACATTGTTATGCTATTCTAATAGGTCCTAATCATAAAGACAAAGGTCCTGATATAAATATAAAGGTTACCTTTACAAAGTACCAAACTTTGATGAACATTTTCCAGATTACACAACAACAATGCTAAAGGTAGGCATTCATCATGATGTCATTTACCTGTGTATTAATTCCAAGAAATTTAGTGATGTATGCGTCCGAATTACATTCATTCAAAGAAATCTGGTGATGTGAAATCTAGTACGTATTGATAATTGTTGTGTTCTTTAGTTTAAAAAAATTGCTGTGCTGTTTTTCATATCTATCTGTCTTTTATTACATGATTTAGATAGCACAAATAATGTGTTTTGGGGTTCCTACTAGCTTTGGTCTTCAGGGTAAAAAAGCATGGGAGTGTTTAAATTAATATGAATTTGTGGGTATGGAATTCTAGGCTCCTTAATCCTAGGATGGCAGATAATTGAGGGATAGAGAGAGGAATAATATTCAAGTGTGCGGGTGAAAAGGCCATCCACTGTATATTTCCAATTGTTTGATTTTGCATGCGCTACAGTACTTTTGCAATTGCTAGAGCATGCTTTCAAGACAAACATTCTTGAAAATTCCTTAATTACAGTGAACTTTGATGTTCTTAAAAATGTTCTCTTTAAATTGAAATTGAAGTTTTGTAGAGAATGGATCATGCAAAAAATAAAAAACCAACACTCTGCATGATTTATGCTATAAACATATACCAAAGCAGTTGTACTTGTCACAAAATTCCAAAAAAGCATGCACATTATCATTTTAGGAAGCTATTACTTTATTTTTCATACTGAGAGATAAAATTTTGCTTAACTTTGTGTATTAGTTTTAAATTTGAATGAAGCTTAAATCACAAATTCCAAATACCTTCTTTTACTCTACTGCCCTTAAGTTGGACATATAAAGGGGCTTCAAAGAATTTGAGAATCATATACAAAGGGGTATATATTGTTGGTATGTGAAAGTTAGTTACATAGGTGTCAGCTTGTACTGTGGGCTAAGAATTGCAAGGATTCCACAAATGGAAGAGATCAGGCCAAGAGCACCAACTATGCCATCTGAAATGTCAATTTTGCCCCAGATCTTTAGTGGTATAGCAAAATCAGCCATGTTTTTTAGTGTATCCACAGCAATGTCTGGTCTCTGTGTGACACAGTCTTGAACTGTAGGTGTTTTCTGCTTTGCTTGAGCTCTTAACACATAATTGATAATCTCATAAAGATCTCTTAGGAGGCAAAAAATAACAGCAACCAGCCAGAAGGGGGCTGCTCTGGTGGCATACTCTTTTGAACTACCCTTCATCAATGATACACGACAGCACCAGTTCAAGATGTCATACACAAAATAAATGGATCTGGACAGCCTTGCAACAACAACACATATTCGGATGAGTGGGTCTTGAATTTGACTTCCTTTTACAGCACCCAGAATCATGTCCAGACTCTTGCCCAAACGAAATGCTGGAGTAGATAATACATTTGTTGTAAATGATCAGCATTTATCAGAATGGAAGGAAATTAAAAAACTTAAGAGAGCTTAAGAAGGCTTAAGCAAAAAGTTAAAATATTCCAAAAGGAGTTACAGCATTAGAATAAACTGAAATGAAACGGATAAACAGGACTTTCTGTGAAAAAATATTCACAAGTGTGACAACCTGCTTGTGTGGATGAGCTTACGAGGGGGATAACCTGCCCCACAATATTTGGTAAAAAAGAAGTCTTCCAGGGCCTGAGGAGGGTAATTAGGCTATCAACTTTCCACCATTGCCTAACCTTTCATTGACTATGTATGCATAATTACAGCCAATTTTAAACAAACTTTTTGATGTTTTGTTTTCATCAGAAACTTGTCCTTTCACTTAGAAATACTGCAATTTATGGAAACTAACTTTTCCATTTATATTCAAGTGATTTGGTGAAGGCCTTGCAAGGGCATTGAAATAATCTACTTATTTAATCTACAAACATACTTTTTCTGCTTGTGCTGAAAGTAACTTCAATTTTTTTAATTCTGGATGCCAACTCTGGATCAACTTTTCTTTGAGTGCAAATGTAACCAACCAGTTTACTTGCATATTGTGCAGCTCTGCAGTAACAATATTGAAAGTTTAAGAGAAATTTGGTAAAGATCATCAAACAAAGATAAAAATGGTGAGCAGGAATAATGCAAAATGACAAAGAATTGTTAGAGATTCTGGTAAGGCCCATTTACCTTCTTTTTCCTTCTCATTCATTCCTTCACATTCTCACAATACGACATCTTCTAAGTCAATCAAAATATAATGTATCGACTAACTAAAATTTTTTACTTTCTTTTTTGGCCATGCCATTAATATCACACATTGAATAAACTTGCACTTTTGAATGTTTGCCTTTTGTAACTTATGTGAACTTAAGAAAACCATGAAGGTTTATAAGTATGTTAATTTCCAAAGTCAGGTTTGAAACAAAGCTCTACAGAAAGTATATTTTTCCTCTTTCTCAGTCCTCTCGGCATGTTAAGTAAAACTATGCCACCAATGGAAGTGAACACTCTAGAATCATGTTCTTAAAGAATATCACAAATAAAAAGAAATCTGAATAAGGATTTTTGTACATACACTGGCATGAAATTTGAGCTGTTGATACAACAACTGAAGGACTCAACCAGCGACTTTGTATGTTGCTGCTTTCAGAACTGAGAACCCAGTCACCCACAGGGGGTACTCCTGTTGAGGCCTGATAGGGAGGTTAAGTCAATTTGAGGGTCTTACCAAATGGCTTAGTTTCGATAATAACACAATGGCTTAGTTTAGCTTGCAATTTATTATAGACAATGAACAAGGTTTTATCTTTCCTGAATCAACAACAGTCAATTGCGAAGAAATTTGTCAAAGAAGGACCAGGCGCGTACAAATAAATGGATGCTACCAATGACATAATTTCCACCCTTGTGCTACCCATTTGAGGGTTATTGTAAAAAACACGGCCACTTTAGGTTAATTTTTAACATTTTAGCTTTGGCCATCTTTGACCCTGACTGGTCCCCCTGTTAGGCCATAATGAGAGTAACCCCCTGGAAGTCACCCAAACCACCCCTTATCCTAGTCTGCAGAGTGTGGCACTTCCACAGACAAGATTACAGACTATTGCTGCACATTTCCTCATTTGCCCATAATTCTATTTGCTGTTTGCACAAGATCTTGTTAGAAACAGACATGCTTTGCAGACCGGCCTTTGCTTTCCCCCTACAGGTGGTGCTCTCCCCCTCCAGTAAAGAGGGGTTGGTGTGTGGCACAGCTCTGGGCTTGGATCAGAAAATATTACAGGTTAGCTTATGCAGGGTCCAGAGTGTAAAGTATATTTTGTGTACAGGGACTTATTTTCTGCCGTTTGTGCTTGCACAGGAACCAATCATGCTGTAAATTAACAGGTTAAAAGCTGTGGGATTTATTTTTAAAAATCGTTTGTGAGCATAGTGGTGATGATGTGCATGGGATTTACATGAAAATATGAGCTGTAGCTGATAAGATTGATCTAGATTTGAAAAAATACACAGATGGGATTTGAGGAAAAGGGAAATTGCAGTAATTCACAGTGATTACCCAAACTTTGCAGTATGACGCAGGGTTAGTGCAGTTTAGATTTTTTTCTCTTGCAACATCAAAGTCTCAGTGTGTACTTAAATTTGATATTTTTGAAGTTTTAAAGGAACTATATAGATGTTACTTATAGGAACTTACTTTATAAATTCTGGTATTTCATGGCAAAACAACTTGAATTCTTCAGTCTAATCTCTCTAATCTTTAATAAGTCTAACCTCTCGTCTATACAAATGAAATTACAATAATTTCACACTCCTTCTCAAGTGTGGACGCTCATTTTGGGAAGCAAGCCAGCGGGGCTCCATCGTCCCCTGAGTTCCACGGCCTGTCTCTAAAAGGCTCAAAAGGGAACATCATTAGTTATTATACCCGATAAAACTTACGACAGATCCTCCTAACATAGGCGCGTTGCACAGTGTCAAGCAATACAGGATCCAGTGAATCCTGATAAACAAAAAGAACGGAAATTGAAAATCGACCTTCGACCTTTCTTACTACTCATTGAGCTCCTTGTTCAAGATTACTGGAAAAGCAAACCTCAAATTAATTACCTTGACAGCTTATCTCTTGCAGCTGTTTGTGAGGTAAATTTGACAAAATCAGCGACAGTTTCCATGATTTCAATCAGAAAATTTCGTCTGAAATGTTGTGCGACGCGACATCAATCTTTTCTTTGCCGCCAACATCGAACAGCGTTTTGAAGACGAGGTTCCACGTCAAACCTACTCTTTTGTTATGAGAATGTTGTCTATAAAAACTATTCTTATTGAATATTGAATATTCAGGCTCAAAAGTCACCCAGTTTCTAAGAATCAACATTAAAGAATATTTCTCAGCCCCAGCTCCCAATTTTATGTCTCATTTTTTAGCAGTTGCCTCTTTGCGATCGCATGACTGACATATCTTGCTTTTCAAAAAAGCGTGGTTTCTATTTATGGGTGGACAGTGTTCCCATGAAAAACCATAAGTAATAATACTTTAATGAAAAAGGTTCAAAACTTGAATTTCTTGAGAAGATAAGGGCTGGGCAAAATTTATAGTATTCTTACAAAAAAGAGTTTAAACTATATGGAAATTTTCACTTTGCGCACAAGCCTGGGACTAAACATTGTCTCGCAGCTACATTTTGTTTCAAAAACCAATTTCTTGGAAATTAAAAAAAACAATGGTTTGTGACATTTAAAATATTGGAGGGTCAACTTTACCAATAAGGAACACCAATCACTTACTCACAAAACAGTAAATTGCAGTCATCACAGAAATATATTTAACGCAAGGTGGTTGACAGATTAAAATTCATCAAAATCTGTGTTTACATGGCGTAGCTCTGCAATTGATAGATGTATAATTTTTGCGATTTAAAGTATATTTTCTCGGGAAAGGCCAGAAAATTCAGAAAAAAGAAAGGAATACTTAAGATAATTTGATATCTAAGAAGATAGACTATTATTTGCAAAAATTTTGAAATCTCTTTTTATCAGTAAGCCCAGCGGTTTAAGATCACAAGCCAACATAGAAAGATTGGGGATTGCAATCACAACAACATTTAAGTACCAAGGGTTGGGATTGCACATAAACCACAACTAAATACCAGAAGTATATGAAAATGACATGCTTTAAGACTCTGAGCACCTACAGCTTTTCAAAATCAACTGCTATTTGCTGTTCTGAGTAAAAAGGTCCTTCTGCCACATATTTACAGATTCGCTCATAATAATCCATGCCAATATTTTCTTTAGCTGTTATTGACTGTGAAATAGTCTTTAGTATTTGATACTTGAGCTCCTTTCCCTCTTTATCATGCTCTGTACGGCGATCAAGCATATACTCCAAAAAGCCTAAGAAAAGTAAAATAACTTCAAATTGGTTAATGATGGTTCCTTTTTGAGAACTAAAGAATAGATTGTGTCTTTGGCACATTGTGTTGAATGTTGATAGTGCTGTCATATGTGACACTGCAGTACAATACAGGCCAGCATCAATCTATCTAAATTAGTTTAGCACAACTAAAGAGGAATCAGGAACATTTTTCTAACAATGGTTGAAACAAAAAAGGGGGATGAAACAAAAAAATGATGATCGGCCTTTGTTAGAAAAAAACTTGACATCCTTAATAATAGCAAAAGATCCAAAACTTTTTCTTAATGCTGACACCAAAATTGATTCCTTTTATCAACTTCCAAAAATTGAATTGTTACCTGAGGTAAAACAATAAAACAATTGAAATTCCAGATCCATCCAGGGACAAAAAAGTCATATATTAGCACACATTAGAGAGAGAAGTTAACAGTATCCTTTAAGCATGAGACTCAGATTTGGGACTTAAACCCATCCTATTTCACATAACAAAGCATTTGTTACAAAAGTTGGCCTTTTTCAGCAAGACATGAAAAAGCAAATGAGAAATTGTAAGCTGGCAAAAACATAGAGGGTGAGTCTCATCAATAGTAAAATTTATAAATGAAGACAAACATGAAGGAAAATCTCAACTCAACTCTTTCCAACTAATGAAGAATTGGGGGAGGGGAGTATGAAACCTCCCTACACCCCTACCAGCTACAGTCCTGCATATATGATGTAGTAGAGCATTATATCTTCAATATTATAAACTTCATATGGCAATAAGAATGATAAAGCCTAATTAAACAACATTTACTCACAAATCAGTGATAGCATTGTCCTATTGAAATATCTTACCTGGAGTCAATGCCATATCTTGCTCCGACCAAGAAAAGGCTGCAATATTAGCTAATGCACCAAGGGAACTTAATCTGATATTTTGAAATGGCAGCCTGGCACAAGTCATAAAGGTATTGATTGGTTGCTTATTAATATGCTGATAAAGTGTTTCTCTGATTTGAAATGACTCTTCACTGCAGTTGGCCTCTGATATTGCAAACAGATGAGCTAATGCATCAATCAGTCTAACCTTTAGTGCATCGTCCATTGAAGATATAACATCTCTGCCAAGAATGGTCATTGCATGGTTCAGCCTTTCTGGATTTTGATATAGGATTTTTAGGCCATCTTCTGTGCTACAAATGGCAAAAATTGTTTCGAAGCAAAGAACTTTCAACATCGCATCACCTTCATTGCAGCATTTAAAAATGAAGTTAACAAATTCTGGGTAGTGTAATAAAATTTCTTCAGGCATCTTTGTTGCAGTTTTTCCAAAAAATTTTATCGTCCCTGGAATGAAAATTATCCAATCGTTACTTGTGGCGAAACAACTTGGAAAATCTTTTATGTTTTTTATATAGGAAATGGTACATCATGTCATATCAAAATACTGCATTGTAGGCTAAGAGCCTGTTACAGATCAGTAGTCTAAATAAAAAACACTGACTAAACAAACACCGGGTTAGAATTTTCTGTCTCCACAACAATTGTCCAGTTTCGGTTTGAATAAGTTCAATGATTTGGCATCTACTACATCTTTTGGAAGAAGATTCCCATTCATGTGTAACCCTGACACTGTAGGCATGCTTCCTAACATTGGTGCTCATTCCTAACATATCTTTCATTAAATATCTTTACTTTATATTTCCTTGATTTCCCATAGGTGTTTACCCTTTTTCACATCAGTCAACCTTCCTAGAGTTTATTACTACTCAAAATTCTCTATTTAATCCCTAGAGTATTACAAGGAAAGTGTTACAATGAGAGTATAAAGTAGAGTACTGGAGTATTATTACAAATTTGCAGAAAATTCTACTCAATTACAGTTACTTCATTCTACCTTGCTGTGCTGTGCATATACAATTGTATGTTTACAATGAGAAAATCACAGACAATTCTTTGATGCACTTCATATCAGGGCAACCCAGAGGGGGGAATGAGATGCACATTGCCTCAAAGCCTAGGGGGCCTCATTAAGTAGTTAACCCCATGTTGCGGAATGTAACAAAGTAATGCCTAAAAATAGTAAAATGTTTTAAATGATAATAAGTAAATGGAAATATTCTGAAATGTGATTTAGGCTAATCTAAAGGGCCTGGTCACAAACATTTTCTACTTGCTTTGCTGACAGGAAGCTTTGCTTTCAGTTTCACGGTAGTGCATCAGAAATGTATTGTGTGGCCCTAAATGGCATCTGAGTCAAAAAATTTATTTTTTCAGCCAGATTTCTAGAACTTAAGTGACTACTTAAGTTCTAGAACTTAAGTGAACAGTCTTATATTCTTCAGACACATTAACCACCTTACCTGGGAGAAGAATCTGCTTTAATGGGTCATCCTCAACATCCTTGAAAACTGTGTTTAGTTGATGCAGTGTTCCACTTTTGGCTAGAAAATCCAAACAGTTTGAGGATGATGTGGCAATAGTGCTTAGCATTTCCAGGCAATTAACCTGGGTTAATATGTCATCATTTTGCAATTCCAGGATCAACTTATTAAGAATCTGCTGGACTTGCTTATTTCTAATCAACTCAGAATCTTCCACCAAGAGGTCAGCAAACAACTGGTAAACTCTAAAACGCACCAAAGCACTTTTCGAAAGAAGCCCAGTGAACAATTCTATTCCATTATCTGTGAGGAAATACGAAATTCCATGTGGGAACTTCAAAACATTGTACACAACGATGGATGCATTTTTCGCTACACTAAGCAACTCATGTCCAATGTTTTTTACCACAGCTTCAAGAACTGAGTTTCCCGCTTCTTGAATATTTTTCACCATGAAACTTGCCCCTTCCAAAGTTGCTGATGATATAGCCAACTGTTTCAAATAAAAAAGTTTGAGCTCTTCGTCGCCTTCAGCTAGCATCTCTGTCACAGTATGTAGATTTTTGGCAATGATTTCTGTTGGGCCTAGAATATGAAATACTTTACTTGCCAACCTAAATCCATGGTCCTTTGCTTTTCCCTTTAGTGTATGTAAGAGAGCTAATAATCTGCCAAACTCGTTACGAACAAATTCCTGTTTAAAATCCGCTGCATTGGTTCCAGCGAGAATATCAAGCTCGAGAATTATATTCAAAGCTTCTTCTTGAGAACAGTTTGTCAATCTAGATAAAAGTGAACCAATTTCCTCATTTCTATCAACGTCCATGTTGAAATATCCCAATTTAAATACGACAACACAACATGAGCTTTCTCTCTCAGTCCGCCATTGACAATCTCCACCTCAAAACGAGGCCAAAATTATATTCAAAAGTGTGACGTCATAAAATCTACGTTGAGAATTTTTAATTTGTAATCTGATAGTCTAAAAAGATGATATATTTATCATGCTAAAAATTGAAAAGATAAATAAAGTCAATAAAAGATTTCAGCTTGATAGCTACTATCTTGTTAGCTTTGAAGCCCTGGCAAAACGAGTCAACTTTTGTTCAGTGATGTAATTTCTTATTGTGCCCATACTGATGTTCTGAAGGTAAAGACCGGGAAAATTCCCCTAAGATATATTGTTTCGAGGACTTTCATTGTCATATATTTCATTGTATTTAGTTCTTTACTTTTACTGTTCACATTCAATGCAGCATTCTTTATATGTTAGTCCAAATTTAACTTGGCATCAGTAACCCATGCTAAACATTTTTGGTTCCACATAGTATATAGTTTAGGCCGAGATCTCCTAGTTTGATAGACTTTCAGCTCCAGTTAAGGGCTTCTTGATAGCAAAATTGCAGGATGTAGTGTGGGGATGTTTGGTTTCCACCATTACTAATTTCATCAAGAGCAGTTTGTATGTTGATTGTAACTTTTTCCATGGTGTCTCCAATGCAGAAGAACTTGGTATCATCAGCAAACATTTATAATGAATCGTCACTGGGGGAACATCAGGTCGATCGGTAACATGTATACAAAATAGTTTAGAGCCAAGAATAGAGCCCTGAGGTACTTCTAACTCTACTTCTTTTTATATGGAATATTGACCATTAATTTTTACAAACTGCTTCCTGGTTGTAAATTAAGTAATGATTAATTCATCCAATGGATCGGCTATGCCTGCACCTGTTAGCTTTAACTAGCCCCCCCTACGAACCCCGCTACGTGGGCACCCGATAACCCCAGCATATGTTATAAAGGCTAAGATATGTTAGCCTCAGAAAGACAAGAGGTGTACTAGCCTCGATTTGAAAATAATTAGATCAGCATATGTCACGTGATAAAAAAACTATTTGCACTCTTCGTCATCTTCCAATCAAAACATGACGAGGTTGATATTATTCTGAACATTGGTTCAGTTGCAACGGACATTAATCGGTTGAGCAGCAGCCGAGATTAGAACATCGGTACCACGGGCTGGATTATGGAAACTTTGTAAAAAGTAGTTGAGGGGGCAAAATGTCACGATTGTTCAGAGACCTAGTAAGGACCGCCAACATGCATGGCTATAAAGAAAAAAATCATTGAAGGGATGGTGAAAAAATGTATTTGAAATAATTACAAAATTGATTTAGACCAAAGTCAAGTCCTTAGCAATATTCGTAAGCTTTTTTAAAAACTATGTCCTTTAGTTCTATTTGGTTTGACTTAAAAATGACGATGAAAACGGCCTTGCATAGTTTTAATAGACTTTAAAGCTTAATTAATAGACACGGTTCAGCAATGAGGATTGATGTGAGAATGTGTCATCAATGCGAAATTGAGAGAGAGGATTTAGAGCAGTCTGGGGGGATTTGAAGCGGGGATTAAAGTTGAAGAAGATGGAAAAAAGATGAAAAAACAATCAGAACCTCAATTTTCACAAAGAAGCCCAAAATTACGGACGGCTTGCAGCACACCCTCACATCCCTTACCTCGGTACGCCCTGTGAATAATGGTTGTAAAATAACGAAAATTCGGCAGAAAATAAAGGTGGTTTCAACAAAGTTTTGAATACTCTCTAAGAACTTCTTTGCAGCAGTTTGCATGAAACAGATCTCTTATGGCAGCCTAAATATCTTTTACTTAATTTAAAAAATACAATGCGTATATAAGTGTTTCTGAATTGAAAGTTGAAGAGTCAACAAGATTTGACAAACATACAAAAATCACCAATTATTTCAAAAGCTAGATAAAAAGATAGAACAGGTTCAAAGAGTTTTTAAAACGTACCACAAACAGCGTTAGAAGATTAAATTTAAAACAAATCTTAACCTTAAAATACATGCATAATATCTAAAACGTATTTACAATATTCGATAAGTATATTATATTCTTATTTTTAATATTTGTCCCTCAAACACATATTTTAACAAAATCTATGATAATCCAACTTGGAAGCAAAGCCAGTAGATTTGCGTCAAATATTGACAACATGATTAATGCTTAAAAAAAATAAATCGATACGCAACATTCTGATTGTCATAATAACCGAGGATGGATAGACCAAGTTTCTACACATCTTTCCATGGCGAAAACGCAATTCACTTGATAGACGTCAGCCTAGCAGGGGCTACAGCAAAACTTACAACTAAATTGTCTCGCAGACGATGCATCTTTACATGGAATACAAACTTGTTGGATAATACAATAAAATATTCCAGCTTTTATCGAACTCTTTATAAACAGTAAAAATATGTAAAAATCCTGTACACTGCTATATTATATGTCGAGGTATTTACAATTTGCGGAATCGCATTGGCATCGAAGACCACTTTTCTTCTTTATTTCCCAAAATTTATCACCATAATCGAAACTGAAAAAGAAAAAGATGGTTAACAGGAAAGCAAAATAACTGCAAGCTAGGTAATGATAATTTCTTTTTATAAAAGTGCTACAGTTAGATGTTTGTTATTTGACGGGGGTGGGGGGGGGCATTGTATGATGGCCGGGACAAGTGGACGTGGCCACTAACGATAGACAGGTAATGCTTATGACAAATATGGATTTTCATCGACAAGCTTTTGAATGGGAGTTTCATCTGCTCCTAAAGTCATATCTCTAGAAGTCGTTTGCAAAGAAGGCAGACGTTGAGAATCGGGGATCTCACTTAATTCCTCAATAATATGGATCTATAAGAGTAGGTTAGGTACAAGTAGGATTAGGGTCAGGGTAAGGTAAGATTAGGGTCAAGTAGGGTTAGGGTCGGGTAGGGTTAGGATCAGGTAGGGATAGGTAGGGTCAAGTAGGATTAGGGTCAGGTAGCGTTAGGGTCAGGGTAAGGTAAGATTAGGGTCAAAAGGTGTTAGGGTCCGGTAGGGTTAGGGCCAGGTAGGGATAGGTAGGGTCAGGTAGGATTAGGGTCAGGTAGGATTAGGGTCAGGTAGGATTAGGGTCAGGTAGGGTTAGGGTCAGGTGGGGTTAGGGTCAGGTAGAATTAAGGTCAGGTAGGGTTAGGGTCAGGTCGGATAAGGGTCAGGTAGGGATAGGTAGGGTTATGACCGGCGTTGAGCTAAAAAGATTTTCAAACACGATGTGCACTTTGAGTATCGTAGTAAAGAGCTGTTTTGTCAAAAAACAAACGAATAAACTTGAAAACACATATTCATCTTCATTTTATAGCAGAATTCAGTAAGATATTGCATTCTACATGTTTTTAAGCGAAATAAAAGGCCACTAGAAACCTCTTCTCAGTCGCTCAGCTGTGATAATGAGCAGCTTTGTTTTAGCTTTTAGTGTTGACCATAGGCTTGGATAACGCTAGAGAATGACTTTCTTACAGAAACTCTTAGAGGCTTAGTTCACAACAAACCCCTTGCAAATTGTTTAAGATAACAAGGCAAAAACCTTTATTACACATGGGGTAAAAATAATTTTCCATGTTTAGGAATCTTGATAAACTTTCCATGATCAAATAGAAGACAAAATAGTCGAATAATCTTTCAGAAATACCTTAGACCCTCATAGGCTTCGATATCGCGACTTGCAAAAAATGCTATTCCTGGAAATCTCCAGTCCTGCGACAAAACAAACGAGGTTATGCACTTCAAGGAAAGAGAGGTTGATCGCCCGTGGTTCTTTATTCCCGAAGCTCTTTAAGCTCAAAGCTATTAAAGGCTCTTATATTCTCAAAGGAAATCGGTTGCGGAAGTACCTTTAATATAAATTAAGAAGCGATAAGCGGTTTTATATATAATTCAGCAAATCCACTTTGTAATATGAATATTTATTAAAAAACAGTATAAAAAAGCCTGAGAAAAGTCATACGAAAAGTCATGACGTCATAAGAAAGTTGTGAGAAGGAAGAACCGCAGGATAGGCTGTCCGCCGGATTCTGTGAATCTTGCAATGAGATTTTAAAATGAAGCCCTGTATGCCGGGGCGAAATATTAGTATACTCTTAAATTTAATTTATTTTGAAAATTTATTTCGTGACATTGGACTCTCGTCGTCGTATTGCTTTGTTCCTGTATACCTTTCATAAGAAAGTTGCCTTCATATCAATCAGTCCTTTGTGAGTAACTGAAATGCATTCTTGGACACCTTTCTGAGCATGCATTAATATAACCATAGCTGAGTCAATGTTACATATAACCACTTGCGAACTTGTTTAATTAGATCATCTAAAAAATTTCTCAAGGCAGCAATCCATCTTTAGTCTATCGAAATATACAAAACCAGACGAAGCATCGCATAAACTGAACTTTTCATTGCAGGTGGGCAGCAAAATTTTGCATTCCAGTCAAACAATTTGAAAAAGAATACAACGAGGAGATGGAATAAGGAGGGATTTTGTTGTAAGGTTTTTCCTTCCTGACGTTCACGGTAAAAGGCAGTGTCGAAGCTTAACATAGGAAACAAATAGTTATAGTATGTATCTAATTGACAAACCCGGTGATGTGTAAAAACTCTAACAGGAACGAGGTTCGATTCACATGAGTGGTTTATGAATCGTCCACAGTTGCCATAGAAATTTGCATCGAGACAATTGTCTTCGTCATTCGAGTTCTGCAGAAACCGAAACATGAAGCAAATAAAGAACGCACTGGTGATTTAAAAAATGGCTAAGGGGGTGGGGGTTTGTTTAAGTGGGGGGGGGGGGGGTGGGGGAAATGAGAATAATCCGACTCAAAAGATTCTGTGCAGTATATCTAAATTTCCGAAATACTATTAATAAGTAAGAAATGATAAATGATTTCCTTGTATTTCTTTGCAAAATACATTTCACTTTTACGAAAACCTATGTACAAGATACCTCTTGAAATGCAAATAAAAACTTGGCCTGCAATTTTGAAATCTTGAATGTTCTTAATAAGGGTTAGGATACCATTCTGGTTTTTCAGTAATTCTTGGGAGTTGAGACTTGGAGGAACTGAAGCGTTTGGCGATGAGGCTGTACAAAATCTGACACTGAAACATTTCATCTGAATACATCAAAACGAGAACGCACCTTCATATCGAGATCAAACAAGTAGGAATCGTCGCCTCTTCGATCGGCCTCGTCATCTGAAATCACTTCACCAACGTAATTCAAAACGAACGACCCTTTCAAGATAGGTCCAATCGTGCGAAGACCCCAGCCTGTCAAAAAATCACATAAATTGTGAACAAGATATCAAAATTATCGCAGAATAAATATTGTAGATACTTAATGTCATATCAATCTCGGAGTGGCAACGGAAGATCTAGGCAAATCATCTGCCATATTCACGTCTGTGTCTAACATCCAGGTTTCAAATAGCATACGTCACGACAGCTGCAACTTCCTCGTCTACAAGATGGGCATTACAGCACAGTGTATGTAAGAAATTTTGACATAGAAAGATGTCTGCGTTTCGAGTTTAGAAAACGTCTCAACATTCCTCTGGATAAAATTTTGTCCTTTTTGCCTTCCTCAAAATTTTCCTTTCTCCTTTTCAATAAATTGTTCTTAGAAATGGAATTTCAGTAAAAAATCACTGCTTTGGTCTTTACGCTGTGTCAGGACAAAAGAAATGTGCAAGCACAACAAACAATTCCTATCACTTTATATACTCTTTTCAAGTTATGCATTGGCCTTGAAACGACTGCGTCGTTGGAGAACCTTTCTCCGGCTCACACCCATGGAATCGTTGAGTTTTTTCGACTCTACCTGCACTTATCTGATTTACATTGAGAAAATTGTATTTTTTAATACAAAAACATGACTTCGCCATTCCAATTATAATAACGACAATCTATACGTATTTCTCTGAATTTAGAGCTTTGATGAAGCAAGCGGAGAGACACTAGGGCGTAATAAAAAACTGTTCAAGGCTGAGTGAAAACCAGGCTTGTGAAGTTGCAGAAATCAATGAAGTTAGAAATGTGCAAATTTCTACTTAATGGTTTGCGTTGAAAAGTCAGCATCAAAAAGACTAACTGGTGTACAGTCCGCCCCTAATTAAATCCAAGCAATAACCTGTTATCTCTATTTACGACTCGTCTCTCAACCCAGGAACCTCATCCCCCCCCCTAACCCACAACGTGAATTGCATACCAATGACCCTGTACTGATACGATTTGCGCAAAATAAAACATGATTAAACTCTTAGTTGAACTACTAATTAATTGACTCTCCTGAAACGATTCAGCGATGAATATAAATTAATATGCATAGTACCCATATTGGCGGTTTTGTAAACTTGCAGCGGGAACTGCAGGCCTTTTTGCACCACCCTGTTACTACAGTATGACCAACAATGACAAAGCTTTGAGCACTCAACCAAAACAGGCTGGTCAAGCTCCATAAAGGACATATCAAGGACGCCTTCCTAAAATGAAAACAGAGAATTAATTCAGGTGAGAGAAACGAGTACAGTAAATCTCAGCAAAGAAGAACGTGCTTTTTCACAAGTCAGATTATTCTTGGTTCTCAGTCTAAATGTGCATGTGGTCGTTTCAGGGTTACTTGTTATTATTAAGAGTTTAAAGGGTTTTGTAGCTCAAAATTGCCAACACGCAGACTTTAATGGCAAGTGATCCTTAGACAATATTTCATGAGGATAACTGTTGTATCAAGAACTTTATGGCTCTCTCAGCCTACAAGGTTTTTGAATATAAAAATGCGGCCTAAAGAACCTTAATCTCTTAGGTTTTTCTTTAAGAGAATTGAATGCAAAGGAACCAAATTATGAAACGACTTATGGAAACGAATAAAGAGAATGAAGAAAGCTGGAACATATTGCGCCATTTTGCTGCACAAAGAACAAAAACCTCTGATTGACAAGACAACAATATCGTACAGTGAACAAAACTTCTTTTACAGAAAAAAACTTCTCATATTATCGATTTGACGTACATCGTACCAGCACTTGGTTTCTTCATTTCTCTGAATACACTCGCACATTTCCACCGAGCAGTCATTTTGACATTTGCACCCCTAAAAAATAGAGAATCCAAGAGTTATCTCGTGGCAATAGCTTTGCCATTAAACAAACAAATACTTGTATTACAAGGATAAAGAAAAGTAGCCTAGTAAGTCGATGTAAGTGTACTGCACTTTGTTCTATTATATTATGGCGTTTAGAAAATATCAGGGTCTTATTATTCCAGTACCAACCTTTGGAATAACTGCACGGGAAAAAGAAGCTCATTTCTTGTTTTACTTCATTTTTGCATACATTAGCATACATTTGCATACGTCAAAGAAAACAGTAAAATTTCGTGAATATGCTTAAAAATTCCAGGTTTTTAACTTTCTATATTTTGCGAAATATAGCCGGCAAAATCAAATTGGTGGGGGGGGGGGGTTGTGTTCGAAATTAGGGGGCGGCGTAAAAGAGCAGAGGAGGCTAAACAGAGCTTTCATGGCATAATCTTGTTCTGTTGAGGTTATACCAAAATGCAGTTTTCTGTCTTGAGTAAGTCAAAAGGAAATTTTTCAAAGGGTAATAATTCAAGAACAGGCCCATTTTCAAAGTATTAATTCTTGAAAACTCTAAAACTCTAAAAAAGGCAGCAACCAACTGAAAAATTTTGCTGATGAACATGGTACCCCTCTAAACGGGTTGTTGAAGTCAGCTTTATGTTATCTTGGGGCTGGATCACCTTCATCCCAGCCTCAAGTAGCAACCATTAAGCCAACCAAAGACGTTTGCCCCGTGTAGTGACAACAATGGCATATTCTTTGCTGACCGGCAATCGGACTTGAACCCACGGCCTACAAAAATTGCTTTTGTACTTTTCACCGAGTTACAATAACAATGTTCGTAAACAAAATCAGTAGAAAATGGACGCAAAAACCAACCTTAACAGTGAGTAGATCTTTCATGATGCTGACGGTATGCGACTCAACAGCCTCAGTTATGTAAGTGAAGCTCAGGGGCAACGGCTCATCGTCCACCTTTAACAAACATCCAAAATTCAAAAAGAGACAATTTGTTGACAGAAATGAAAAAAGGTTTTCTTTTAATAACTAGGAAAACCTGTAAGATGGCCCTTGTATAAAGCACGGACCTGGCGCAAGTGTAGTGCACATGTGGAATATTAATCGCCTGCAGCATTATGGGGAAAATACCCAGTTCCGTCCCTCACTGGATATTACCTTTTCTCGCTACCAGGTGCCAATTTGGTGCTGATAGGACAGACGGCGGGGGTCAAAGTCACCATTTTCCCATAGATTGGACCGCTTTAAACACTTGGCTTACGTGTTTAATTTTTATTCTGGAAGTGCTTAAATGTGAATCTTCATTTTCATTGTAGCTTAATAACTTTTATTTATATATATCATATACATTTTACTTTCATTTTATCTTAATACAAATCATAAATGTAGAATATTTTATCAAAATACTTCATGACTTTCTGATTAAATATTTTAAATTGATAGAAAATATTTATAAAAATATTTTATCTCAAAAAAGGAACTCAAATATAAAACAAAGCAATAAATATCTTTGGATAGCAATCAATAAGTTTTAACAAGGATTGTACTAAAATAGATTCCAAGCATATTGACCGTGAACGAAATTCCTATTGTAAATAGAGACGATTGGTTAATGCACATTAATTTGTACGATAGCCAATCAAATGGATGGATTCTATGTCAGCCAATCGGGAGCCGTTTACAAAAAGAATAACGACAGCCCTATAGGAACTGGATATCAAAATGTGGAAACGTGCTTAAGAGTGCTGCAGCGGAACAATGTCAAGTTGAGTTGAGTTTGCAGGATAAAAGAAGTTATAAAATAAAGAAAGGAACTGTCAAAACATAATTAAGGTGGCTTGCGATTAAAGACAAAACTAACTTCGTTTATGCAGCTGATAGGGATTCTTTCTTTGCCTCTTGAAATGTCGCTTTAAGAAATAAAAAAAACAAAAGATAGTTTAACAAATGTTACGAAAATATTGAATAAACATATGATTGGAGACCTTTGGTTTTTCCCGAAATGACAGAAGTTGACTGACAAACAGTAGACATAAAATGATGGGTTAATTGATGGTTAAAATATATCATATTAAGATAAAAAATAACATAAATCTATCACAAATAAGATAAAGCTGCATGAAAAAGGTAAAACTACATTTAACTATAATAACAAAAGAATATTCATGTCAAAAAGGAAAACAAAGCTACAAGCTAAGGAAGATATTGAATAAGTTTTAAAATGCTAATCTTGGTGACATTGTTGCATTTAAAAGCACACCAAGCCTCATTAGCAACACATCTTGCAGAGGGTTATAGTATTTAGACGATAGTAAAATTATCATTTTGTTATGATCATACACAGCAATGAGGAAGAGGCTGTCTTGTAATTGGATGTTAAAATCTCGTGGTAGAATTTAGGCCGTGTGTTATGTTATTGTCAGGTATGGAAGATTAGCCTCGTCAATTTTGATGTTTTTGTGGAACCCCGTTATATACACGGGTAAGAAAAACAACGAAAGAAACAAAATCAAAAGGAAAATTACCAATCATATTTTCGCCTGATGTTCACGTGACCTATGGCATGCCTCAGTCTGATTGCATCCCGCACTTGGGGATTGTTGACGCAAACCTGAAGTTGAAAAACAGCACAATAACAAATTGCAAACATGATCATCAAAAGCAATAATCATCGTGTTATCTCGGTTAAACGCCGAGTCTCAGATGAACCCCTGTCTCTATTAAACACCCTCTTCAATAAACGCCCTTTTATAAGCGCCCCCTCTAATAAAAGAAGGAAGATGTCAAAAAGAAGTCAGGCTTAATCCTTCACAAATATGTGACAATTACGAAAAAATAAGGTGCTTTTTTAATTTCCATTTTCTTCAGTCTATGCGTCAATTCAAAGTGAAGCAGTTTTTCTTTCCCCCCTCTAATCTCTTTGCGAAGGGCTATGCCTAAATTTCCCTTGGACCTAGCGAAATTCTGAAAATACAAATATAAATAAATTAGAACAATTTTATGGTCTAAATATTAAATCATTTAAAGGATTGACTCTATATTCTTTTATCTAAAAGCAACTTGCTTATCTGATACAAATGTGTCTTATATAAATCTGAAGTGTAATTATAAAACCTATTAAAGGCGTTTATCAGAGGAAATACGGTAAGGCACATTAGAATTAAGGTTCTTAATTAAGCATTATTGTGCCTTAAAGCAAGAAAAATGTTGGCTTCGGTGTGCAGATATTTGTTGCTGTCAAATTCTGAAGAATAAACGAGTTCCCCTGGGCGAAAACTTACATCCATAGGCATTTTATCCTCTTTGTTTTTAACAGAAGTGTCAGCACCACGAAGCAGGAACAGCCTAAAACAGCGATAAAGCAAATTTTAAAAACTACCTCAAAGTTCTGACCTTAAAATCTAGGACCAGTAGCAAAACATTGTTGGTGTTTCAATAGTCATTTCAACAGTTATTTCATTAGAAATCGGGTATGAACCAAACAAATAATGAAATGTGTTTTGCTACCTGCCAAAAACGTTAAGTAGCATTAAAATGTTCAAAACACTCAAACTTTTCACGGAAAATTTTGGTTGAATTGATTCGACTTTTGTGTAAACCATTTGAGGTGCGGTGGAGCAAAGTGGCATGGCACCGAGCCTGTGGAAATTACGTCATTAGATCTACACAAAACACATCAAAGGCTCAAAAAACTAGCCCGAGAAGCTAATTTGACTTGGACGTTCCCAACAGAAGCTACAAAGAATGCAAAAATCATAATGCTTTAGAAAAAATTGATTCCACATATTCCACATCTTTAAATTAAAATGCAAAGTCACGTTGCCAAACTTACTTGACAATGTTAAAATTCCCTTCCCTAGCTGCAATGTGCCTGCATGAACAAAATTAGTTATTTCAGTCCTGCATGAGCAATGTGCCTGCATGAACAAAATTAGGTATTTTCTAAAGATTGAGAAAACACAGCTTTCGGGATGCAATTAAGACCGGAATCAGATTTCCATGGGAAAATTTTAATATGTGCAAAAAATTTTCACACACAATGTGGCTTTCTATTTTAATTTCTGCCAAGTTCAGCTACAGATCCTTCGTCTTCTTCCAGCTTATGGTGCTCTTAAATGCCAACTAGCGGAGATTAGATAAAAAGGCTTTCTTAAACCAGGTATTTTTAATCGTAGACAGATGTTTTGATTCCCATTCAGACTGTACACAAATTAGAGGAGGTTTCTACTTTAGATTCACTTTGTCCTGAAGGTTAAGAGTCCAACCTCAAAACACAAAGCGCTACTTCCTAAAATGCAAAGCAGTATCACCTTAAGTTCTAAACAGTCCACCTTACCTTGACAGCATTGCCACCTTAAATTAAAGCAATTCCACCTTCAAACTGCAGCCTAATAAATATACTTACAGCGGCGTGTCTCCATACATGTTAACGCAATTCACGTCGCATTTTGCATCGAGCACTACTTCGCAGCCATCTAACGCACCAGCCATAGATGCCCAATGCAGCACTGTATTCTGCTCCTGTTATCAAACTATCATAAATTAATACGGTACAAGAGCTAAATTCTGCAAAATTTCTGTGTTTAGCTATCGTATATCCTAGAATGAGCGCCTGGGCGAGAATTTACGGCAAAAATCAAATAAGCGCCCCGTTCGAATTAAGAACTCAAAGGGGGTGCTTATCCAAGCAGGGCGCTTATCAAAGCAGTGCGCTTAATCAAGCAGGGCGCTTAATCAAGCAGGGCGCTTAATCAAGCAGGGCGCTTATTCAAGTGGGTCACCTATTAGAGCGGGCGCTTATTCACGGATTTACGGTCTTACTTTTATCGGTAAACAGCTTATTTAGACCAATGACAAAGTACAAGGCTATTTTGGCCTTAGTTCCAGACACCATCCCTTAAACGTCAAATGAAACAAATGAGCAATTTAGCCAAGTTGCGCATACAGAATATTTGCACAAACAGCGAATAAAGGAATCAAGTAACAGCAGTAACTAGGGTGGCAATTGGCACATTAAAACAGAAAACACAGTTTATAAACCTTGTCTCGAAGATCCGTTCTCGCTCCTTTTCTTATTAGAAGTTGCAGTGCCTCTGCGTTGCCATCCTCCGCAGCCCACATAAGAGAGGTCCAGCCGCCATTATCCTTGAAATGTAAATTTGAAATGAAAACAAATCAATGCAAAAAAACTCTACACGGAAAACATTGGCAGCAACAAGGAACAAGGAGCAGACTGTGTTCCGTTATCAACGAGTTGACTGCTCAAACAAAGCAAAAATGGTGTCCTGATAACTCAATGAAGTCAATTAAAAATTCTGACTCTATATATGTCCAATTATGAACGGCACTTAAGGTTCAGGTAACAGTACAGTCAGAGCAAAAAACCTGAGTTTTTTATGCATTCATTATCAGCAAAAAGCTTTCCAAATTAGGAACTTTCCAAAATTTATTAAACATAGACAAACAATGAGCGAAAACTTTACAGTTATTCACCTTTTAATGTCTATTCAACGAGAAAGGTAAATCTTTTCATTACGCATGCGACATTCACATAAAGACATTAGGTATTGATAAGCAATTCACGCACTGCATTTTATTTCAAGGTGCTGGTTTACAGCTTTTTTTTACAAAGAAACCTTAACAGAACGCAGTTGTAGATCGCAGTTATCGCAGTTATCACCTGCTCGTTCAGCGATTTCCTCCGACTCAGTAACCATGCTAGAATATCTACATGTCCTTTGTGGGCGGCAACGTGTACTAAACCCATTCCATCAAAGTTCTGCGGAAAAGCTAAACTAGATTAAATTGAGTTTGAGCTAAATGTGGTAAAAGCTACAATTTCCACAACTGATACAGCTGAAAAATCACAAGATGTAGATAACTAAATTATCAAAAGATCAAAAGGGCAATGTGCGATATACTCTTTTTTTATAAGAACAAGTAAATTTAAATTCAGACTGACTGTTCTTAATTTTTTCGAAAATCTGAGGCTGGATTGTTCTTAGCTTGTTCTTAAATATGTAAGGTGAAAGCACTGCGTTTGCTAGCTTTTTCACTCTAGGGAGGTGTTTAGGCCTCATTTGCCAACAAAGTGAGTGAGACAACCTTCATTCGCCGACAAGCTTGAATATTTACCGAAAAAGCACCCACACATGGCTAAAAATCCTCGTCTTTGAGATAAAACGTTGCTCAAAATTGCATTTTACTCTAGCTCAGCTTAATTTGTTTTAACTTTTGACCAATTTCGAAGTTCGTGTTCTTATAAAATTGTTATCATAAAAAAAGAGTGTAGCATGATTGCTCCAAAACTAACTAACCATCGAAAAACCCAAGCAAATTTACAGCAAAGTTTTTAACTGATAAAATGCTCAACAGTCGAGTCTGTGCCCTTATTCAAAAAACTTTGATCCCTTCTCCTTCTCCAAAGTGTTTTCAAAGCAGGCTGTCGATGAATGGACACATTGTCTATTTGTCACCTTTTCGGTTCTTGGGTGTGTTTCATAGGTTGCTGATGTTTTAAAACATCTTTAAAACAGTCGAAAACATGACATTTCAAGCGGAAGCAAATTTTTTTCATTTGATTGCTGTTTAAACAGGATATTCCCTTCAGCTCATAAACCTTACACGAGAATAATAATTACATCGAAAAATTCCATAAATCAAATTGGTAATAGCTAGAAAAATGAGCTTACTGATCGTCAAGAAAGTCGTGTTAAAGGAATATATTTCAATTATGATAAGTTCATTGTCACTCTAGGATTGATTGCTCAATTGAATAACTTCGTCATTTTAGCAAATATTGAATTATTCTCCACCGAACACTGGAACATATTAGCTGGTTGTTGAAGACAAACAGCTGCACCGGTACAGTGTAATCAGAACTAAATTTATATCAGGAAGGGGAGACGCCGAATCAGAATTCTTTAATTAAGCAATTATGGAAAACAATTTGAACCCAACACAGGTAATATTTTGTTCATGTTAATCAATTCAACTTGGGTTAAAATTGGCAAAACGTCAGCTCGAGGGTCGGACTCAGCCCGGGATGAACCTAGCGAGACCTTGATTGTGCGTTGTGCAAATCGATCTTAATTGCTGAAACAAAAGAGGATATTCACCCCGCAGTTCCCTAGCCCGGTTTGTTGGGTGGATTCCTAATCTCCTATTTTCATGATACCTTAATCTTCTATGAAAATTGGAATTTGGGTTTTCTTCGAGTGCTAAACAATACATTTTGAAATTATGATGTTCTGGTTTTAGGCTGAGCAGGGTTGCCTTCAAAGATAGGATTTAGATTCTGTGAAGGTGGAATATCGAGGCAGTTTCGATAATAAATGGCCCATAGACATTTTTTGTGAGCTGTATTTTCCTATTAGGACATCAAGAACCAAAGCACGTTTACGTCAGCAAAACCAAAGGCGTGTAAACAAGCTTTAACGCACCGTTATAAGTTAACAGAGGGTTTACAAATACCTGTTTCATTTATCCTTAATTGTTTAACCAATCTGATTTCATCAAACCGACCCTAGTCAAATAACGTTTTTGTTTTCTAGTAGAGTCGATTTGCTTTTGGTCTTGTTAGATTCCTCGCAATCAATCTAACATTTGGTATGAGCGTTTTGGTCTTTTGATTCCTCGCAATCAATCTAACGTTTGGTATGAGCACAAAGGCCCCAAAATAAACATCCTCTTAAAAACTCTCCTGTATAAATCCAACATGTTATCTTTTCAATAGCACAAGCAAACACGTACACGAATAAGTTAGTATCAGCCTAGGTGTACAACGATTTGATCTCAAGACTGTATGCTTTTTGATCAGGGGGTAAGCCAGCAGGACCGAAAGACCTTTAATAGACAGCAGGACCGAAAGACCTTTAATAGACATCAAAACAATGCTATTGCGTCGTTCAGCCATGACATCATATGTGAAGCCTGGCCCCCTTAAGAATATTGAATTTCTGAAATAAATGTATTCCATCCTTCCTACTGGCACACTGCTGCTTTTAATAACCAAACCTTAAAGGTCATCATGACCCTTCAAGCGACTGGCAGTGTTAGCTTCGGCCTCAAACGCGCCCAAGAGACGCAGTAACGGCGTTAAATAGCTTAGGATGGAAGGGGGGGCAATAATAAGGCAAAAATGTCTCACCTTGCACAAAAGCGAGGCGCCTGCTTTATGGAGGAACTGGGCAGCTTGTAAGTGCCCTTTCTCCACTGCAATGTACTAGGGAAAATTGACGAGGAGGCAAAATTAATAAGATGATAAAAACAAACGTAGATCAACAAGACGAATTCGCAGTTCAAGTGTTGGCTAATATCTAAGATCGCATGGAAACAACTCAAGCTCGAGAAACAAATAAGAGATAGGCAAGATATGGCAAATAAATTCACATGCTCCGACATGTTTTTATTATACAAATATCGTGCAGAATTCTAAATCATATTTAGATCGATCAGGATATCATACTCTATTACCTATTGGTAAATAATCAGCTTAAATATTTAATTGCATACAAACATTCCATATCTTTGAATCGTTGCAATGTCTAAATCTTAATTCTCAGTCCAACAGCCCTTAAGCATTGAATAAGCGATTTCACAGTTTTTGCCGCCATTATGAATTGGCAAAAATGGCGGACACGCAGCAAACGAGCAAATTACCGCAGAATTTCCAGTCAATTTTGTAGCTAGAATTGCTGATAAAATTAGGCAGTAATCAGCTAAATTAGAATTTAAATGTTCCTTTTTTACAATAAGCAACTTACAAACAGCTTTCCTTGTTGTTTTCCTTGTGATTTCACTGCTGACTTTGACCAGGCTGAAATCAGTCCCCTTTGACCTCTCGTACAAAAACTTCCGCTTTTCGATTCAAACCTTGGTGAAACTCGTTATTTCTAGCTTGTTTACAACCATCTTGAGTTGGACTCTCTTCAAAAATTCACTTGACGTCAATAAAACCTGTAAAAGACATCAAAACATCGTGACCACTTCTATGATCGTGACGCATGTTATTGATGGAGGATTCCCCTGTATAGCATGAGAGGCATATCTGCTGGGATGCCATACAGGGGAATCCTCATTACATTACATGCGTCACGATCATAGAATTGGTCACGGTGTTTTGATGTCTCGTACAGGTTTTATTGACGTCAAGTGAATTTTTGAAGAGAGTCCAACTCAAGATGGTTGTAAACAAGCTAGAAATAACGAGTTTCACCAAGGTTTGAATCGAAAAGCGGAAGTTTTTGTACGAGAGGTCAAAGGGGACTGATTTCAGCCTGGTCAAAGTCAGCAGTGAAATCACAAGGAAAACAACAAGGAAAGCTGTTTGTAAGTTGCTTATTGTAAAAAAGGAACATTTAAATTCTAATTTAGCTGATTACTGCCTAATTTTATCAGCAATTCTAGCTACAAAATTGACTGGAAATTCTGCAGTAATTTGCTCGTTTGCTGCGTGTCCGCCATTTTTGCCAAATCATAATGGCGGCAAAAACTGTGAAATCGCTTATTCTACAGTCGCCAAACTACCACATCTTCTGAGAGGAAGATGAAATTCGTGACTGAGCAACGTGACTAACCGTGTGAATTTCTCTGCTATATTAATGATGTACTAACAAACACTTTAGATGACAACCAAAATTAAGCGGCTATCAAGAGGCCGAAATCTCATCATCAAAACAAAAGTGCTTATCCTAATGCTTCACTGAAATCCGATAAAAAATATAAGTACCGAGTAGTGCTAGATTGCTTCTAAAAACGGCCCTAACCTACCAGCGGTGTCCTTTTGTATTTATCTGTGACGTCAACATGCACACCTGCCTATAAACGAGGTAAATCGATCTTAAGAATTATTTTACATGGGAAATGACAACCTTAAAAAAGAGAACCACAAAAATTGCGTGCTTATAGACAAATATTGCCTTTCAATTCTGTTCTCTCCTATACACCGTAACATCGCACCGTAACCTAGTACAGTCACATCATTACTACCCTATCATGTCATAATTTTTACGCTAATAGTTTCGTGAATACAGAAGATCGATTTGCAATGAACAATCTTAAAAAGCATGGATTGATTCGATTTAGATGATGGAAGCTCAGCCAGTCATATGATAGTGGATCACCCAATCATATGACAGCATGTCAACCAATCAGATAATGACAGCTCAGCTAACCATAGATGGCCATTTGTATATTGATTCATATTATGGCTACAAGAGCAGCTCCAGCTGTGGGGGATTTTAATGGAAAAACACAACCCATCGTGTTGCTATCGAAAAAAGTATATTTTCTCAGAGACTCGAGGAAGAATTTCCGAAAAACTAGCCATGAGAACCGCGTTTTGCAGAAATATCGGCTTTTTGGTTGGAAGAAATGAAAGGAAGAAATGGAAGAAGGATGGATGGAAGAAAGGTAGAGAGGAAGGAAGGCAGGAAGGGGGGAAGGAGGAAAGGGAAGAAGAAAGGAAGGAAGAAATGGAAGGAAGAAATGGAAGAAGGAAGGAAGAAATGGAAGGAAGAAATGGAAGAATGAAGGATGGAAGAAAGGTAGAGAGGAATGAAGGCAGGAAGGAGAGATGGAAGGAAGGGAAGTATAAAGGAAGGAAGGAAGGAAGGAAGGAAGGAAGGAAGGAAGGAAGGAAGGAAGGAAGGAAGGAAGGAAGGAAGGAAGGAAGGAAGGAAGGAAGGAAGGAAGGAAGGAAGGAAGGAAGGAAGGAAGGAAGGAAGGAAGGAAGGAAGGAATGAAGGAAGGAAGGAAGAAGGGAAGGAAGGAAGGAAGAAATGGAAGAAGGAAGGAAGAAATGGAAGGAAGAAATGGAAGAATGAAGGATGGAAGAAAGGTAGAGAGGAATGAAGGCAGGAAGGAGAGATGGAAGGAAGGGAAGTATAAAGGAAGGAAGGAAGGAAGGAAGGAAGGAAGGAAGGAAGGAAGGAAGGAAGGAAGGAAGGAAGGAAGGAAGGAAGGAAGGAAGGAAGGAAGGAAGGAAGGAAGGAAGGAAGGAAGGAAGGAAGGAAGGAAGGAAGGAAGGAAGGAAGGAAGGAAGGAAGGAATGAAGGGGGCAGAGAATAAGTACAGAGGGGAGAAAGGGAGAAAGGAAGTTGAGACTTGGAAATATTGCTTCGGTGATGCAATGATAAAATAGCTTATTAGTCAGCAAACTCTGATTTGTTGGTCTGATGACAGTTTTTAAGAACTGTAAGCTTTAGAATGAAATGCTCTTAGATATTTTCCAGCCATCACCCTACACGGGATCTGTAAATTTGAATTATTGACAAATACTCACGGCGCAGTTGGCGAAATATCTGATGAAAATTATTTGCTGACGAATATTTATCGAAAATAAAATGGACGCGTTCATGAATTTCTTTGTTGGAGGCTTAATCTCTAGAATACTGTTTACCTGAGCAATAAAGACGAAAATTTCCTCTTCATAAAACAGCTTGCAGATCAACAGACAAGACAGATCAACAGATTAAATGTACGTACCTTATAAACAAGGACAACAAGAACGTCTAAATGCCCTTTAGAGGCTGCTGCATGCAATGCACTCTTTCCATCTTCTGAATGTACTGGAGCAGCAGGACTTATATCTTCAACTGTCGGCAAAAGAACCATCATTCAAAACGTGATTATATAGCCAGGAATTAGAGTTCTAAAGTGATGACGTCACAATGTCTATTTTTAGCCTTTTAAACTCTGAACGCATAACATTAAAGAGCATCGTGGAAAACCTCTAAAAGTCCAAATTAGCGACATATATACGACATGGCCACAAAAGCAAAGGCTATATCCCTCATCAAATCACAATAACTTTTCTCTGTCATAACCGTTATGAACTAAGCCTAAAAACTGTCAGCCAACTCCAAATCTATCGTTGGCCATGTTCTAACCAATCGTTAGCATATTTAATCGATTATTCATGCTTAAAAGTATTTTATAGTGTTTTGCTAGGTAATGTTCATAAAAGCCGAAAATACTAAAAATATATTTGTATCACGTCATATTTAAAAGCTCAAGTAATAAAGATTAACATTTACCAGGGTGTTTTGATACCAGAAAGGCAGATCTATACACTCCTTATTGCATGGAACATGACGAATCTAAGTTGCTAGTTTGAGTTTTGCGATGCATGCCTTGAACTAGGCAGCAGAGAAATCACAAAACTAAGTAGTCATAAAATTTGATATTATCTAAAGCAAAACTGCTAAAAAGCCAAATTTATTGAAAGAATGGAATGGAAGAGCCAATTAAAAAAGGAAACCAAAAACAAGGAGTTTCAGGCGAAATGTTGCAATCGATAAATCACAAAGCTAGATTTTATGATGTTAATTCTGAAATAAGACTATTAAGGAGATATTAACTAAAAATATGTCAGCTAAAACAAAGCAACAATAATTAATCTGCTCAATACTTACGAAGAATCGATAAAACCTTGCTCAAGCAACCCATCTTGCTGTATAAATACAAGCTTCGTAGATTGACTCTAAGTCTTGTAGGTCTGAACGAAAAGAGGTATCTGACAAAGGATTTCTTGGAAATAAAAATAGCATAAAAAGGTAACACAAGTCGCAAAATGTACCCGACCGTCGCTACGGGAGATGGGGAGGTGGTGGGTGTGACAACCCCTCTTAAAAAAAATTCCATTGTGAAAACAAGGAATCTTTTACCATCTATGGGTGCTTCGTCGGCAATTTTCAAATTTATTGGCAAATAAAGGATGGTTAACCAACTTTCTTGCTAAATAAAATCGGAGCACTTATCTGCTATATTTAAACGACAAGTATAGATTTGTAATAGTAGGGTAGGTCGATGCAAATAAGTCAATGCGATTGGCGTGGGGCCTAAGCTCTCTCAACATACAAACCTGTCTCTCAGGACTTCCTCAAGTGTATCGAGAATTTTTCGAGGATTATCGAGAATTGATAAACCATCTGGAAGAGAGAAAATAAAATTATTTCAAGATCTACAACCCCGGAAAGAAGGTTTTAAGATCTTGTGCTCTCTTTATATCTTTACAACAGTTCAATGTTGACATTTCTGATATTAAAGGATAGATACATGCCAACTTTAAATGAGGGAGTGGGACTTCACATGCATGGTACAAGGCGTGCGCTTATGGGTTTGTCTCAATAGCTGTGGGCAGGTGATAGGTGAGGTAAGCCCTTCTAAAGAAGAGTAGTTACAAGGCACAAACCTGGGTTTTTTAAAACCTGGGTTTGGTGACCACCATTCCAGGCGGCAAAAAGGTCCAGAACCGAGAATGGATAACAAACACCATCCAAGATTGTAGATAGCACAAAACAGACTGCTCCATACTAATAAAGTCAACAAGTTGAGACTACAAGAGGCAATAACAGTCTAGATTTTTATGAGGCACACTAATATCAATAGTTTTAATAAAAAGTTAAAGTCTTTTAGTTAAATAAGGGACAAGTTTGAACTAGCAACATCTAAACAATCAGAAAATGTTGCATCAATGTTGCTTGCAATCTGGGCTCAACTTACAACTAAGGCTTTCCATGGTCGTGCTTCTTTGTGTTTCGTCCGAAGTTGTTGCAGCATTTGGGAGTCGCTCTGCTATGTTACTGAAGTAAACAGAATGTAAAAATCACAAAAAGCAATCAAAGGTCATATAAAAGGCAAGAAAAGGAATAGGAAAAGGAAAGAAGGAAGGAAGGAAGGAAGGAAGGAAGAAAGGAAGGAAGGGAAGAAGAAAAGAAGGAAGGAAGAAAGGAAGGGGGAGAGAAAAAGAGCAAAAGGAAGAAAGGGAGGAAGGTAGTTGAGACTTGGAAATATCTAAACTTTTTATAAATACTCACTTCGCAGTTGTCGAAATATCTGATGAAACTTTCTTTTCATTTACAAATCTAAGTCTTGCGCCTAGAAGAGAAAAAATGTTGGCATCTATGGATTTACACACGATAAAAATAGGTGACTATAATTGGCAGCCTCTTATGTTTTTGGGGGAATGTAATAAGAACTAAAAACTTTACAGCATAATATTGCAATTTTCTTATCAGATTTAAGATAAAATCGAGCTCGTGCCAAACGGAACTGTTATGACCTGTAGTAACAACTAGTAATTCACGTGTATGTAGGCCATCTTTTAATCACTCACAAACTACCAAAGGTCCCGTATGTGGGGAACTGGGTCTAGTAAATTATGATACTTAGAATAATAGGATAAGCCAAACAATTTTGAAGGACGTCATTTTTATTAAAAATAATCTCGTGAACTGTATCAGCAAGATTCTTTCGGTCGTTTTCGAAAACGAATCAAAACGAGGATGGTGGTCTGGACTTGAGTCAAACACGATTTACCAAAAAAGTCTAGAGCATCTAAAGAACATTAAAATTGGTTTTGGAAAATTTTTACCATCAAAAACAGCTTAATGAAGAGGTAAGATCTTGTATGACAATCACAGATTAGATCACAATTATAAGCAAATGGGCTACTTGATCAGGACATAAAATACAGGGCCAACTACTTCTAGTGTAGTATTCAACAATTTCGTGACAGTCGGTCGCTGTTACAGGATATAGTAACAATGGTTTATAGTAACAAGATCACATCAAACAAAATCTAATTGTTGTAGCAAAATTTCAATAATATTGCAAAATACAATAACTACAAAAAGATCCGGGGAAATTGTCCCCTTCTTTTTCTAATAACACCCTTAACAATTAGATTTCAGACCCTGAAAAGGGTCGGTAAGGAAATAGTTAAAATAAGGGGGTTTGGGCATGACACTTTGACTTCTTTTGATACAATCCCCCCCCCCTCTCTCTCTAACGGTCCTTGACCATGAAATCACCATGTTTTCTAGGCTATATAGAAAGACGTCCACAAATTTACGCTTCCATTTGTTATATCTACCTTGGTTTGCTTGGGTTGATGTTTTTTCCTTGTTATGCGAATCATTGTCTTCTTCATCAGATGAAATCACAAGGATTGGGGGCGGTGTCGACTGCCTTTCATTTGAGTTTTTTCCTGGATTGAAAAAAGTGATTTTCGAAGAGCTAACGAAACATCACGTAAACAGCAGGCCGCGAGAGCAAAATTGTCAGCTAAAATCAAAGAAAGATTTTACCCTCGAAAGAATTTTCCCATTTCCTAGTACAGAAGTAGCGTTATCAATTACGTTACACGAATGTGGTACAGACCCCTAAACTCATAGTTGCACATTGGCTAACAAAGAAGAAAAGACATGGAAAAGAAGCTTCAGTAATGAAGTCGTTTCTGCAGTCATTGACGCAGAAGAGGCTCATGCAACTAATTCCTTTATTTACCCATGAAACGCGTAGCAGAGGCTCAAGTTATGGAGACTTCTCTGTTGCTATGAGCAGGTGTTGCCCGTCAACGACGTTATCCAAATTTCACAATTTTAGCTTGACAGATGTCCGATCAGAGTTTACTATATGGACATATCCGGATACCAAATCATGGAAAAGTACTTGAACGTAAAATGAAGCGGATGTTTTGAATGTAAAAAAAAGTCAAAAACTGTGAAGTCAGGTGACCCAAAATCCTTTCCATTTGCAAGCGACTCAGATTGTTCATTCTTGCCTTAAAGAAACTGCTTAAAATCAAGGTCAATCGTCAAAATCTAACTACAAAGAGGATTACTGAAGGAAATAGAGGAAAAAGAAAACCCGGTTGAAATATTACAGTGTTAAATAGAAACAGTTCTGGGCTTATGTCGTTCTTCGCTGTCAAAATAGGGGACTTAACCTGCTAGAAACGTTCGACTTAATTTTAAGAGGCTTGAAAATTGCACTCAACACTATAACGAGGGAGTGGGCTGGTTATTTAACAGCAATTCAAAATGTACTGATAAAAATAATACTTTATAATCAAAGCTATATTGCTAAAGGCTCGTTGCAAATGCTGCTTTTAAGAAATCATTTGGACAAAATGTTGTCTCATATCAAGGTCTTTAAATCTGCTTTCATGTAAAACCATGTTTGTAACTTTTAAAACTAAGTTTTTAACTTTGCTTTGCCAGTGAGCCCTGTTGTTAAGAGTTTTTCTCTTTGTAGATAAATTATTACAGGCCGCCCAAACAAAATATCTTGAACTATCATAATAATCATTTTTTCTCATATTTTATGTACGTCAACATAATAACAATTAAAGTTACTTAATTCAATAAAAATGTTGTAAATCATGTATGATCCTTACGTTTTCCAGGGCTCCATCCGATTCTAACCCGTTTACTATTACTGTCAGTTGAATGTGCTTGGTCAATCGGTCGTTCTCTCTTTTGACCTTCAAAAGATGCTTCTAGGTTTTTCTTCACGGAGGCTATACTTGCACTGATGTTATTGACTAGATGGTTGAATCTCTGAACCGAAGACAATGCAGACTGCTGTTGGCTTGGGCTACCTTCTATCTTCTGGGGGTAGATTGGCACATAGGCTGGGTAACTGCTTCGCTTGGAATTTTTTTGAGGAGAAAGTCCTCGTATACTAAAAGGGTTAGTGAACATTGTTGGGGCCTGATTGCCAGCTGAAAAGGACACTAATCCAACGCCATTTGCATTGGATGAGGTACCAGAACTTGTCATTGGTCGAACATAAACTACTTGTTGAATTGCATTTGATTGTGCCGGTGCCCTGACCATTCCTATCACTGAAGGAAATTGGTTACCTCGATTTCCCGGCATTGCAGAACTTCCAGTTTGATATGTTTTAGACACATTAGTTTGGTTTGAGCACTGGAGAAGTGAAATTATATTTGTTCTTCCTGGTGCCTGGGTGTCTCTGGCAGGATTTGTGTTCACTCTCTGGTTTGCTAAAGATGCAAAAGGAAATGCTTGATTTTGAGTCTGCATGCTGTTTGAGAGTTGACTGGCGTTAAATCTAGGCTCAGCACGATTTTGTAGCAGACTAACCAGGGATGATGAAACTGCAAAATATGATCAATTATTGTTTATCATCATTTAAGAAATAATCACCACTCCTTGGGTAAGATATGGCCATTGTGTGCCTCAAGAGAGTATCAAATTTAAGTATCTGAAACAGAGCGAAGATAGCTCTTAATTCTGTCAACTGTAAACATCACAATCATTGTTGACAATAGCTACAAAGAAAACTCAGTCAAAAGTCTGTATGAGCCGGGAGCAACCAGTGGACCACAAGAGACATTATAGAGTAGAAGCCATTAATTATTTGCATCCAGACCCAAAAAATAGCATCAGCTGGTTAGCACAATTTCATAAGTGCGCTGGAAAATGGTTGAACTATAGCATGCCCCTAATAAAGAATGCCTGATAAATTACTAAAATACATTTTTTGAAGCGCAGATGGAAGCTTTAGATGCAGCTGTGAATCTGGCTTTATGCAAATCCTTCTACACTTCAAATGATGTCTTTTGAGAGCAGTGACTCTCTTGACTGCAATTGGAACTCACAAGAATACTGAGAGCACATTAATTATTCATTTTTATGAATCAAAAACTCAAAAGTCTAGCTTTCCTTTTCTCTCTAATCTCTCCCCCACGCTGGTCCAATGTGTTTTGCATAAAAATAGACTTTGAGAAAGTCACAAGATAGATAGAATTGAGCTTATGTAGCCTATGGCCTCGACTACAGTATTGATATCTCTGTATTAACAGACAACCTAAAACTTTGAGATAGTGGGGGCAGGTGATACATATAATATGAGTATTCAGCCCTGTTTCTGTTTAGAAAATTGTATCAACAATTTGGTCTTCGATTGAAGCGTTAAGAAGCATTTTATTTGAAGAATCACTAAAGTAGAATCCCATTATAACGTACTCAGTTATTACATACTTTCGGATATAAAGTACTGGTGTGCTTGGTCCCGGCAAAAGGTGTGCTTGGTTTTAGTCAACTTTCACTTACCCTCGTTACAACGTACTTCAGATATAACGTACTTAATACGCTGGTCCCTTAAATTATGTTATAACCGGATTATACTGTAGAGAATTGGATAAATACTATCTTAGTCATGGAACTACTGCTCTGTTGCTTAGCTTATTTATTTGTTATTATTTGTTGTTAACTTTTTGTGTGTTTTTGTTTGTTTGTTTCCTTTTGTTTTTCTTTACATCAGCAGAGCCTTCAGTATTGAAATAGTTGATTAAATTCGTAGAAGTAGAAGTAGAAGTAGCATTTATTTAGAGCATGGCATTCAGGACACCTAGGCTTGTTGACAGAATCATCCCATACACTAAAGCAGTGGGAATTACTTCTAACTGTAAATTCTGCCTAGTCTGGTTTACCAACAACTCCTGCTCCTAGCATAGGCTAAGAATAATCATCAAACAAAATTCTTACACACAATAGGTAATTGTTTGTTCCTGTAAAAGCAAGGAATAATTTCTTTTCCTAGAGATTTACCTGGTGTGGGACCATTTTTCTTTTCCATTTCTTTCAGATGCTTGAAGCCTCACCTGATGGACAAAGGCAAAATAGATTTCAGGAGTAAAATCAAATAAGTCAATAAGATATAACTTTTTCATGAAATTTGCATCTAAATTGTTAAAGAGGGTGCTCCAAATAGACTGTCGTTGAAAATTAAAGTGACAAAAACAAGGTTCAAGCTTTAAAAAGCCAGAAAAGTTCATGTTTATGATTTTCCTATCTATATAAAAAGAATGCAAAAACGATAAGCTAGGGATCATCCTATGCATCCAGGGCCACCATATATTTTCTAACTAATTAATTCTAAATTCTAACTAAAATCTGTATGTTATTCTGAGCAGTGCCCCATTGAAAGAAAACAAGGAAAATAAAGAGTCTGCATTTCCAGGACATTTTAACATCAGAGTAAGCAACTTTACTCTTTGCTTTCCATGCAAAACATCTCCCCGAACATGAATAATTTTATATAATTGTCAAGACAATAAAAGTATCAACAAGGAGATATTTATTGACGATAAAGACAAACAACATACACAAGAAAAGCTACTGGTTTATTGACCAGTACTTGATTGTCAGGTGCCTTAAGGCACTTTCTAGTATAAAACAGCAGAAACATATCATATTAAAGCACTTTTTGTCTAGTACTCATCAGTAAGATATGAATTGATGTTGTGATATAGAAGAGAGTTATGGTAAAGGCATTTATCATGCCATACAATGCAAAATAATTGATTGGCTTTCCAACCAAACAACATAAAAATTATCTTTATCTAGAGTGCATTCGAGGGTACATCTTTTTTGTTCCTTATGTTACAGATTTGTTCAACCATTGTCAAACACATCGCAAGTTCATCTAAATTTTATAATGCACTTTGTCTTTATATAGGCAGATATAAAAATGCAGTTCAATCCTATTTACCCTAAGGCTAACAAACTTTGTGTAATGCCAGTTTTTGTGTTCTGTACTGTAGCAGATAAATAAATAAAAGTCAGACATTCCAGGGGGCAAGAAAAAATGGTCTGATGTGGCGAATCTGGGGTACAACTTTTGACTTGAATTCGAAAGGAATAAAAAAATTGCCAAACTTGGCAAAAATTTAAATTATTCCAGGGTACATCTGAACAAGATTCTACTGTATGCTGAAAAAATTTTTTGATAAGCTTTTGAATTGTCAGAAACAACTGAACCGACTATAAGAGTTGCATCTCTATTTCATTTATTTTAACATTCTCTGACTTATAAAATTTTATTCTCTTTGTCTGTCTATCATTATAATCACAACAGTTTACTATGGGATTATTTAGAAATGTTGTGCAAATCAAATAAGTCTTCAGATCTATGGTCCCAAACAGCTTAAAGAGCAGGGTACTGAAAGACCAGTTTTTCTTGGTTTAACCAGAAAATGCCTCAAATTGAAATATAGGCTTATTAAAAGGAAATAGATTTTTCCCAAGGCGAAAGCTTTAAATCGTGTGTGAATACTTTATCTAAACACTCCCACAGGGAATTTCTATAGGGATTCGAACATTTAGTTGGCCTAGTGCTGAATTCAAACCGCAATGTTTTGCAAATAAAACTAGGCAACATCGGCGGTAAGTAGGGAAAATGCACGTTAAACTTTAAGTCGGGGTTCAAAACTAAACTAAAATTCACTGCATAAATATAAATTCGATAATATTCAATGTTGGTGACAGAGAGATCCGTTTATTGAATGCCCAAGAGGCAGGCAGGCCTAGGCCTAGGCCTAAAGGTGTGCCTGGACATCCACTACATACCTCTTCCCGGAAAGCGAACCACGCTAGTAGCTTGAATTCAAATATTTGAGAACAGATAAAACGACTTGGATCGAAAGCAAAGAAGTAACAGGAAATAGAAGAAACGTTCATTTACCAATTTCTTCTCCCCACCAGCCAACTCTTTATTCCATTGAGCGGTATTGGAACGTTAGTAACTTGTCCTGAGTACATGCTCCTCCCCACAACCCTATTTACGAATTTAGGCAACGCAAATTTTACCCAAGAGGGGTGTCTTTGTTAGGCCCTTTTTAGGGGCTTCAAAGACTTCAGCAGGCACCGCGGAGCATGGGGCCTGGGGGGCTAAAGCTCCCCCACTTTTTGCAAAATATGCCAAATATCAAGTAAGGAAATACCAGTAAAGCCTCTTTTTATGCGGTTTTTAGCCCCCCTCACTTCTTTTAGACCCCCTCATTTTCCTCAGTGCTCGGCGGTGCCTGATCAGCCCCTGGTTATCCTATGGATCGGTTCGGTAACATTTCCTTGTGATTCGAAAGCAAAATTAATCAGGCAGTTTCTTTGCTATTAATCTACGCATTGTTTAACTACAAAAGGCGCTTCAGTCTATTCAAAAGGATTGCTTTCCTACCACCACCCAAATGAGGTCCGTTATCTACGAGTTTACGTCCCATTGGCGATGTAGGACGCAAAACCCAAACATTGGGGAATAGAATAAAACATCATGTCCCTCTAGCATTAGAAGCAAAACCCTCCCCCAAATAAAACAGCCTGCTCAGTCTTGCAGATAAAAAAGGACAACCAAAACCTGAGATTCCTCTATCGGTCTCTAGGACAGCTTTAAATAAAAACCCAGATTGCGCAAAGTATTATAATGGCGATATGATTCGGATTATTGGTAGAGCCTGATCGTCGTTCCATTTAGCAGTGCCGTAATCTATCTATATAAACATGAAAAAACCGCTTTTGTGTAGACAGAAGGAGTTCGTTTTCGCCTTAGGACTCCATTGGCTATATTTTCAAGAGGCAAGCTTCACTGATTGGCAGCTTTCACAGTCAGGTTCTCTGGTTTCTGATTAGCCTATTTTGATCCACAACTGGGTATATATATTTCCTAGCGTAGAGTTTTCAATCTTTGTTCTGATGTTTTATGCTCTGAAAAGTGTCAGACAAAAAGCTTTGGTAACATGTTACAAATTTTTTGCTTTTTTCAAAGCCATATATAATTCCGCACTACGAAAAGATTGCTTTCTTTATTTTGTAAAAAACATATACACGTAAAAGTTGTTATTGGATAGTTTTTGTTGGTAAGTTGTTTTTTAATTATGTTCAGTGGACAGGATTAAATTTTCTTTGTTCATAGATGTTGTAAAGAAATGTTCAGTCGTTCTGCCACTCTAGTGAGCATTGTCCAGTTCGCGCAGTTGCAATTTACGTAATGGAGTTGCAATTTACGTAATGGATTGGATTTGCGCGAATCTATTTCCCATATTCAAATTCAACATTAATATTCAATTCAACAAAGAGCAAGAAATGTATTTCATTAGTAGCGACGAGTCTTCTGAAGAAGTTAGCTTTAGTTCCGACGAGAAAAGCGTTGGCATAGAGCACGAATACGGTGGTTTTGATGAATCTAGCAGGCCTAGCTCTTCTTCAGAGGTAGTTTTCCCGCGCGCGTTCTTCTACAGTGCAAAGTTCACTGGACAATGTTCAGTCGTTTGGCCACCACCAAAATTTTCTGGATGTCTACCCACTGAACAAAGTGTGCAATGTTCAGTAAATGACCAGTGTACAGTCGTTTTGCCGGGGCTTTACACAAGAGGCAAATCCGTCGTGTTTAAGTCCATTTACCCCATGCTTTCCAAGTTTTTTCTGAATGTCAAAGTATTGTGTAGCCCACTGTATCCAATGCTTTCTTTAAATCAACTGAGTAGAATAATCATTCGATAACAGAGAGTTGAGCTTGTCAGGAATTCTTTTATTTAGTTTATGTCAAATGGTGCAAAAAATATTCATCGAAATTGCTATCATAGTCGATGCGATTTTTGTTGTGTAACGTAGATTAAATAACTGAGCAGTTTGAATAATAACGGTCCTAGCGCAGAGTCTTGCGGTGCATCAGGTTTTATTCTCAAATAAAGATACGTTTAGCCAATCTTTCACTTTTATTTCTTGCTTAAGATTCATTCTGCATGCTTTCAATGTAGCCACTAAGTCGATATGGTCAGGCAAATAAACCCCCTTTTTTTATAACGGTTTCCTAGTGATAATAAAGAATAAAAAATCCATTCGTCCATCTAACACTCAAAGCCTCTAACACCACGCGTCTAAGATATGCCCCGCGGTCCTTGCAGCCCACCCCGTTTTTTCAGAATTCGATCTTTCAATAGGAGATGAATACACTTCAAATTCTTTCAAGTTGTTTGGATAAGTACATTAAGATGAAAATTATAGTTAATTCGCCCCCAAGAATCCCCTTATCGTATACTCGTAAAGTGGCTTTTCTAAAAACATTAGGAAGGCGGGGGCAATAATACTGAATTTGCTGAGAGCTGCAGAAATTTAACATGCTCTTTTTCTTTGGGCTTCCATATAAACTATTTTGTTTCTGATTGGTTTCAATTTAGTAGGTGTCAGCTAGCCAAAAATCAGCTACATTTGATTTTGGCCTACTGTGAACAAATAAATAAATAAATAAACAAATAAATAAACAAATAAACAAACAAATAAATAAATAATGAAGCAAATAAATAGATAAATAAATAAATAAATAAATAAATAAAAAAATTAAAAAATAAATAAATAAATAAATAAATAAATGAATAAATAAATAAATAAATAAATAAACAAATGAATAAATAAAGGAATAAAGCAATAAATTAAAAAATGAATAGAAAAGTAAATAACTAAAAAAATAAAATTTGATAAGGTCTTCACAGTCATTGATACTCAATTGCAGAAGGCACTTCTATTACAAAAATCAAAGAACAAATTAACCCTCTTTTTTAAGATTAATTTTCTGGACAATGTGAATTATATGGTAATTAATTGGCTTTTTCTAAACTTTTTAAAAAAATGTTGTTATTGTACGGCAGGGTTTGTTTTAAAGATATTTATCACTGCATATATTTTGGTGTCACCTTTTCATGACCACACCCATAAAATTAACTGGATAGCTTTTAGATACTGAACAATTTTCAAGAGATTTCATAGATTATGATCACTGCTTCTGTTATGTTCTCGTTTTTAATATTGTAATGCTCTTTTATAAGCTTTACGTTTCTACTGGTAGTTTGCTGCAATTTTTAATACCAAGTCTCTTCTTTTTTAGTTTTATCACTGCACAAAATTTGAGTTTATCACTGCATAATTACGATATATCATTCACAAATTGGGTATCACTGCATTTCAAAACAAATCCTGTTGTAGGGGTATAAAAAGATAAATACATTTTTTGATCAACTTCATATTTCATTTAGGACAACGTTGAAAATTTCCGGCTTGAAGATAATGAAAAAATGAAAAAAAATCCCCCCTCCAAGTAAAGAAAATCACTGTTTTTACTGGAAGAAGTATTTGGTTTCGCAAGAAAGCATTCAGTTATATGAAGAAGTTGAAGAAGTGGTTTGTCGTAAAGTAGAACTATGAGAAAAACTATTGCCTTGCATGAGTAAGGTTTCACTCAACTCTAGTTCTGTAAACAACATAATCTGTATATAACACAAACGAGAGGTGTAAATGTCCTTTGAAACTAATATAAAGAGGTGAACAATAAAGTTCATAACCAACACAAAAGTTCTTTGTTATCACAGTCTTCCCTTCTCTAAAATGTCTCAATAGCCTAATCGATCTGGTACCCGGCGTACTCTTTCTGATCGTCGTAGCTGAAGTTGATTTTGAGTACCCTTGTAACGTTTTATGTTAGTCGGGTTCTTCTTAGGATGGTGAAGATACGATGGGGCTAGGCCAATGGGCCTAAGCCCCGAATAAGTAGAACACAAGAGAGACTCTATTCTGATGTTGTCTTTATTCGTTCAACAGCAAGACTAACTCTAAAGTGAACATTGACGGAAGGTAATTAAGAGAACAATACGAACGTCACAATACATGTTGACAGACAAACACATTGCCACTAGAAAGACGTTAACTGACACAACAGGACTCAACAGCACATGTGACTATAACATGCAACTGAGATATTACGAAACATATCACACACTAAAGCCAACCGTTACACCCTCGTTTTCTGTTGGCAACTGAGGCAAATCTTGCAGCTCAAATTTGCACTCAGGATTTGCCTCTTGCGTCTCTGGCGTTGCCTCTTGCGTCTCTGGCTTTGCATCTTGCGTCTCTGGCTTTGTATCTTGTGCCTTTGGCTCATATTGGCATTCAGACTTTGTATTCCCTTGTGGTGCTAAATGCTTGAGCGATACCGTATCTTCTCTACCATCTTGAAACCTTATATGGGTATATCGAGGATTTGCTTCAATGAGCTCTACTTCATCGACAAGTGGATCGAACTTGGAGTCTCTGATATGTCGCTGCAAAAGTACAGGACCAGGCGTAGTTAGCCAAGTGGGCATTGATTGTCCGCTAGTAGAATTTCGTTGGAAGGAAAACATGCGTTTATGTGGTGTGGCAATTGTTGAAGTTCATACCTTTTTGACCTTTTTGTGTGTAGAGCATCACATATGACTTCTTGCCACCATGTCACCGGCAGTTGACGTGTCTTTAGCGCCAAAGTTATGGTTCTCCATATAATTCCATTGTAACGCTCAACTTGCCCATTCCCTGCTGGATTGTAGCTTGTAGTGCGGCTAGTGGCAATACCTTTTTGATGAAGAAAGTTCTTGAGCTCTTTGCTAATGAAGCCACTTCCGCGATCGGAATGAATATATGCAGGCATTCTGAATGTAGAAAGCAGCGAACAAAGGCATTGTATAACAGTATTGTTGCTTAAATCTTTGCAAGGGAAAGCGAAAGGAAATCTCGAAAATTCATCATTAACTGTGAGAATATACCTATTCTTATTACAGCTTGGCAGCAGTCCTTTAAAATCGACATTTAATCGTTCAAATGGCTGTGTAGCTTTTATTAAGTGTTTGGGCTCCGGACGAAAGAATTGTGGCTTGCATTCAGCACGTATCTTGCACGTGCGTGTCACTTCTATGATTTCTTCCATTGTATACGGTAGATTGCGAACTTTAACAAAGTGTGCCATGCGGGTAACGCCAGGATGGCAAAGTGATGCATGCAGTTCGTGAAGTTTTTCTTGATGCACCGTACCAAGGCTCATAGAAACTCTCGATAACGTCTCGACTGGAATATTCTCAGCTCCTAATCTGTATGTAATATCAAAGCTGTACGTAGCCAGTTCTAGTTTCCATCTCATGATCTTGTCTTTTTTTATTTTTCCTTTATGTCTTGTGTTAAACATAAATGCAACTGACTTCTGATCTGTTATAAGCTTGAAATGCCTTCCCGTAACATAATGCTTCCAATGCTGCACAGCCTCAATAATTGTAGCTGCTTCTTTCTCTACCGCATGGTGCTTTAATTCAGATCCATGTACTGTCCTCAAGAAGAGTGCCACAGGATGACTATTCTGGTTAAGTGCAGCAGCAAGTGCGAATTCTGAAGCATCTGTTTCCAACTCAAAGAGTAGTGATTCGTCAATGGCACAGATGACTGACTGTTCAACGTTTTTTTTAATGCCACAAATGCCTCTCGAACTTTTTCATCAAGAGGAAAATTTTGATTTTGAATTAACGGCGTTGCCTTCATTGAAAAATCTCTTATCCATTTCGAGTAATGGGAAAAGAGCCCGATAACTCGTTTTTGACTCTTGATATCATTCAGCGGCGGTAGCTTTTTGAGTGGTTTTAACCTTTCTGGATCAGGTTTTATTTCGCCTTCAGACACCACACATCCTAGGATGCTGAGGCTTCTTGTAGAGATGACACATTTCTCCTTGTTGTAGGTCAGATTCTTTCGATTAGCTGCAGTTGGAAACCGTTCAAGGTTCTTGTTTTGATGAAGCAGAGAAACTCTTGTTTGCTTCAATCGCGGTAAAATGTCTTTCATCTTCTTTGATTGGAACCTGATGATATGCACTTTTTAGATCGATTGTGCTATAAACTCTGTACTGTGCAATCTTAGTTACAGTTTCATCTATTCTTGGAAGAGGATATGCGTCCAACTGGGTGAATCTATTGATCGTTTGTGAATAATCAATAACCATATATTTCTTGTGTCCTTCATTTTTAGTGACGACGACCTTGGCTCTCCACGGGGAGTCACTGGGTTCTATAATGCCTTTTTCTGGCAGCCTTTTCGTCTCAGCTGCGATGAATTTCTGATCTTCCTCACTATATTTTTTTGACTTGGTAGCAATTGGTTTCAAATCTGTAGTAAGATACTGAAACATAGATGGTGGATGTACATTCAGCGTTGTTAAGTTGCATAGCTTTAGTGGTGATACAGATCCTCCATAATTTATCGTTACGCTTTCATGTTGTTCTTGCCAGTCTTGGCCTAGGATCATGTCCGCACATAGATCTTGTAGACATTTTCAAATGTCCTGTCGTTAAGCTTGATATCTGTTATACAGTACGCTTGCATTTTAGCTGTAGGTGATGAAGTCGCCATGGACACATTTTCATTGGTTTCGTGCTTCTTTAATCCAAGTCGCTGTGCTATACGGGGGTGGATGAAGCTATCACTACTTCCAGAATCCACTAGAACTTTTTTAATTTTTTCATTGATTGAAATATCCACGCAAGCTTTGCTTAGTGTTTTTGCAGCAACTGTAGGTAAGGCCGGACGATTCAGAGCTGCTTAGGCTGGCTCATCGCGGCGCTTTGATTTGCAGACTTTTTTGCAATGGCATTTCTTTTGACAATTACTGCACGTGGCATCTCGAGCAGGACATTTTGAGCAGTGTTTCCACTTTTAAGGAATTTTCCTTAGATCAAGAATTTTTTTACTTCACAAGGATTTTTTTAAGTAATTACAAGATTTAAGGAATTTTTCAAGGAATTGCAAGATTCAAGCAATTTTTTGAGTATTAACTTTTTTTCCAAAAGTTCAAAATATTTTCAATGTTTGCTTTTTCAGATGTGTAATGTAACAGCGAAGATATAGCGTCTTATGCGTTAGCAACGAAAAAGTTGCGGTAGAATTGTCTTAATGACGACCCAAGAGGTTGTCGGTTGTTGATTTTCTTATATCTGAAGGTTGCATTTATAGAGCCGTTGGCACTTTTAGGTGATGATGACCCACACCGATTCTAAAGGAAACACGTGATTTTGAATAACTTCATCATCATTTTGATCCTCGGACCTTGTCGTGTTGTCGTGGCTTCTTTTGGCTCTGAAGAAATTTCTAACGGAAACAATTTTTGAAATGGTCGTTCTATGAAATTGCAGTTAGCTAGCTGAATTCTGGCACCGCGGGTCACATCATCGCGTCCTATGATTAAGTCTGCAACTCGAACAAGTTTCCATTCAATGCGATTTCGAATGTTTTCATCTTGAACCGTAATGACATCTCCGATATTTAGTCGGTCATGAGTCTTATTTGGCATCTTGTGATATTCCCAGAGATCGATTAAATATTCTTTCTTCCAGCGACGCCAATGATGCTAAAAATCTCGAGCAACATGCTGTTTCCTTTTTCTCGCAACGTCTGCCGTCTCGTTGTAGTCGATATCTTCTTATCGAAATAGCATTATGGTAGGCCAAGTAGTCTTCTCCCGATTACAAGGTTGGAGGGCGTTAACGGTTTTTCGAGTTCCGATGAATAAAGGTATGTAAGAGACCTTGAGATTTGTACAATAATTGTCTGTATCTCACCATAGGAGATTTTGCTTTTGATAAATTCTTTGTAAGACATGATTTCATTCCACCATATGATTCCACGTACGAGTCTCTCGTAAAATCCACCCCACCATGCGGCCTTAGCGAGGTTAAATTTCCACCGCATCTTCCTATCTGTAAGATAGTTGCTTTCTTTGACTTGAAGAGCTTAACGAGTGTTTTGACGCCGCTCTAGTGGTAGCACACGTAAATAAAGCTCTATACACCTGCTTCAATGAATGGTCTTCCGTTCTTACGAACAGAGGGCCTGCAAAGTCGATGACGACTGAATCAAACGCGTGCGCCCCGTAAACGCGAAAGTCTGGCAGTTGGCCCATTTTCGATTGTCCGTATGACTGGCCTTGGATACGAATGCACCATCTGCCCGGTCTTCATCACAAGCTGACGGCCCTTGACAATCCAAAAACGTGATCGTATGTCTGCCAGAGTTTCCTTCACGCCGTTATGCATGACGTTCGAATGACTTTGAAAGAAGATGAGGATGGTCAAATGGCTGTCTCTAGGTAGTAAAATAGGATTGCTGTAGCTAAGATCTGTGTATTCTTTCATTAAATTTGAATCTGCCTTTAATTTGTGAGGCAGTCCTTGAAATCTCTTGCGACACAAAACGTGGTTACCTGGCAGAAGGGATGGTTCGGCTTCCAGGGGAGCTTAACTTCATAACGCCCGTTCTTGAATTGAATCGCTTCTTCGAACTGTTGATACACCGAGTTTTTCTTCCTTTGATCTGTTCAAAGACTCTCTAAATTCCAGAAACCAGATACCGTGTCATCTAGGGTACGTTCTGCCATCTTTAAAACGTGTGTTTGCATCACGTTCGTTGGTACCGGCCTTAATTCTTAAAAAATTTGTATTTCCCCGGACAATGTCCATACAAATGTAGATTCAAGGGCACAAGGTTGAATTGTTTCCGTTCCGCTAATCAAAGCGTTGTGTACCGGATTGGTGTGGCGTAGTGTAACTCAAACCCCTATCCGATATGAAAGTTACTCCGCTCCGATAGCAATCCGGTATAGTGTAACTGGCATCTCAAATACCATTAACAATGTGCAAATGTATCTTTAACTACTCGGGTATCTTTTTAATTAAATGATATAGCAGATGACTCATTACTTTGTAACAGTGTAACTCTAGCCTAAGAATGCTTAACGTCCATAAAAAATCTTTAGAAATCTTTAGAAATTCCCAAGAAATCCATAAATCCATGTCAATCTGTTCAAAAAACCGAAAATCCCAATCAAAATTTTGGGGATTTTAGAAATCCCGAAAATCTCGTACGCTATTCCAGGTAGTGAAATGCCCCTCGGTTGGAGCTGGCCTAGACGGAGCTGTGGCGCTGCCGCTATCAAGAGACATTGTGGGATACGAGTCTATTTACATCCCTATAAACATTCAAACTCAAGTAGAGAATCAATAACAAAAATCCGGCGAAGGTTAAGACCATTTAGAATATTGTCCCTGCTTAGGTGTCACGTTGGAATAGCTTATTTTTAGATATGCTTTATGTAATTTGTATTTTTACTAGTGTACACGTCTTTTCAGCTGTACAATATATACACATGGCAAAATTATAATACGACAAGTATTAATTGTCTGTTCGTTCACTTTGTCTTTGTCTTTGGTGAATTCAATTTCGCATAGAGAGTTCCAGCGTCCAAGAGTGATCTTTTGCAATTTCGTGAGGGTTCCTTGCATATATTCGAACAATACTGAGGGTTTCAACTCAAAAAATCATAAAAAATAAAGCTATACAAACGGGTTTGGCCCCAGCCTTAAGCCCCAGGACACGTGTCGTGAGCAGCAAAGTGCCACCGCAATTTCTTACAGAATTCTAACATCGACAGGTCTTAACTTTGATGGTGAAATATGCACGGAGATGTATTATTAATGTACCGTTCAGTCTCATTAATTCTTCCAGCAGTGAATTTTTTCATAATAAGAGATTGGTTCACTTTTGCTGTTCCATCGGCAACCTTTCAACAATGCCCCCTGTTTTTGAAAGAAGCTAATATCTTTGTCCATCGTGCGGTGCTAGCATCTGTAATTTTCCCACTCACGAAGCAGATGGCTTTTTAGGTCTTATGAATTGGAGAAGGTCAAGACAGTTTCAAACTTCATTCGAGTTCAGAAAGTTAACCGTATGATATACACAGGGCTGTTGCAAACCCAAGATCAACGGAATATTGGAGGTATGTTTCTATATTAAAGTAGGTGTACTTTAGTTGCAGCGAACTAGAATATTACTTGATAGAGGTCATTCTAGCTATCGTAAGAAAGCGATAGAGCTAAACAGCTTTTCAATTTTACATAGAACAAGTTACTTTAAATTAAAGATTTACTTCCTCTGTTAAATTGTTGAATCTGTTTGAGAAAGTGATAATAAAGTTACATCTTGTCGTTATGTATTATCTGATAGAAATTCTGTAAAATATTGCATTCTCTCAAAATATTTTTTAATATAGCTTCTGCATTTGATTCGAAGCATTGATTAGCTTCCGTTAGGTCTTTGAGTTGTTTTTCAACGTGCTGTAAATTTGCAGACATACTGAAGACATTTACAGTAAGAAACACAAAAACTAGAACCAATTCTTCAAGTTGCTTTTACCACGATTAAAAGATTTCATTTCATTTCATGTAAAATCTCAACTTTTAACAACGTTTAACAAGTTTTAACAAAAGGTAATGATCTAATAATAGATTATGACATGATAACATTTCTCGTTCATTCAATATAGAGCTTGGCCAGGTTGAAATCGAAGAATTCTGCGGTACCATCAAATAGCACGAAAGGATATGAATAGCAGCATAAATAAATCTAGCGACACCAGTGGGGATATCAATTTTACCGGTTCATGGCTATCAGTAATAAGCATATCATTGTCACTGACAACTGTAGTTATTAATCTATCAGTGCTACTCATTTTAGCCGTTTACAAACGATCACGACCTCAGGGTTCAGTTTTCATCATCAACTTGATCGCATCGGACCTATTCTTCCCGACTTTTGATATCATTTCATACACAAACTCTCGCAGATCCAGCTCGAACACCGATCTTTCCAAAGGCAATTGCAGCGTCTACGTGTTCGTGTTTCTGTTCGCCACATTTGCTTCAACAGGGAACATTATTATGGTCACCTTAGATCGTTACGTGGCTGTAACTCGTCCTTTCAAGTATAAAGACATTCTTTCCACAAGCCGCATTGCTCTATTAATAGTGTCTAACTGGGTAATTGCTGGCACACTGTCTAGCATTGGCATGACAAGCAGGCAGACACAAATACCAGGAGGCGAGTGCCTTATCTATCAAGTTTTATGCAAACTTGTCGCTCTTTTTATCTGCTTCGTCCTTGTCCTGGCATTCGTTGTCCTACTTGCAGCCTACTGCGTTATAGCTAAAGAGGTGAGGAGCAATTTAAGGAGAACTCGGCCTGTCTTGCAGGGAAGATTCGAAAACACGAACTCGGCTGCTGATACAGTGCGGAAATTCCCCTCACGCGAAAATAGTAGTTACGCGAGACACATGGAGCAGCAGCAATGCAACGAAAGAGAGGACAATGATAAAAACGTGAACGAAACGGCTAGAAAGAGTCGCAGTATATGCGTAGGACAAGATGATCGAGCAATTAATGATACATTTTTGCTATTTCAAGCTTCTAGCAGTAAAAGAAACACAGTTACAAAAGCAGATATGTTTGATGTACTGAATCAACAGTCAAAAGAAGAAGTACAGTGCAAAATGCCAAATGAGACAATTAAATCTCTTACTAACCAAAACAACAATTCACCCAATTGCAAGACTAGCACAGTCCGTGGAAAGGATCAAGTTTCTAGGCTTCAGAGGAATATTTCTACAGATAAACATCTTCACAGGTTCAAGAATCCTGAAGACTTCAAAGGGTTAGACGATGAGAATGCTTGCGGCAATTTCACTGACAGTAAAATTAAGCAAAAGCGATCTTTTTATGCGGAGAAAGGCAGCGAAAAAAGAGAACCGACCAGAATGGATGCTGCTCTTAGGTGGCGTAGAATAATCAAGAGTAAAAATCTTGTGAACAGTACAAGAACACGAGAGACATTATCAACGCATTCCAAGCAAAGTAATGTAATACAAAGGTCAGGTTCTCTGTCAGAAGGAAAAACAAAAGTTGAAACTGAACACATCGAGGTTCAAACAGCAGAGAAGTTGGTTTTAAATATGGAAAGGAAGAATCTGAATCAGGATGAAAGCCCAATGTGCATTGTAACTGGAGCCTCGTGGATGGTGGAGCAAAATCCATCTTGTGACAAAGAACTCGTCCCAAGGCCGCAGTTCCAAGGACCGTCAAACCTGCCGATGCTGAAGGGTACTAAAGATATTTTGTCATTTCATACATTAAGTCACCGCTCGTTCTCAGTTCCAAAGGGCAGTCACGACAATCAAGTAATGGAAGAGGCTTTGCAAGGTCCTGCACAAGGCCGGAATAGCTTTCCAAACATCAACCAAGGTGTTCTTTGTATTTCAGATGCCCCGCTTAGTATAACACCGACTGTTCTGATACAAAAAGGACCAAAAGTCTGGGAGCCATCGCGTGCCAGTGAAATAGAAGACCAGAAAATTACTGATAAGTCCTTTGTGAAGGATAAATCCTCTGCGAAGGAAAAGCGCCAGGACTACACCGCCAATCGTGGATCAAAGAATATAGAGGAAGCTGGCGAAATTTTTATCGTTACGTACAACAAGAGACTAAAGTTTGAAACGGGAAGCAGAGCTGGAGTAAATGAGGAGAAAATTGTATCCGGATATGTTTCCGATTCACAAACGGACAATGTGAACATTAGAAGAAAGTACTCGATTTCAAATGGCATTGTCGAAGGGTTGAAAATATCAATTGTCGTGTCTAAAGGGAGAAGAGGAAACCAGAAGACGATTCACGCGGCTGCAGCAGTTTTGGGCCTTTTTCTTCTTAACTGGACTCCGCTAATATTCTGCTTGATACTTAAACTGAACAACAACAGCCTTTCAGGGCAAGGAGAGACGCTCGCCCATTTTGCCAACTTGTGCGTGCATATAAATGCACTCTGTAACCCGTTTCTCTACGTTGCTCGCACAAGGGGATTCAAATCGGTTCTTGCAAAGATCAGAAACAAGCTTGTGGGATTTGAAATTGTTTAGTTCGTTCAACAGGGACGAATATTCTGGGGGTGCGAGGGTGTATTTTTCCCTCTCTTAATGTTCTTGTGTCATTCAGGGAAATTTGATTCGGTAAAGTAATTTTTTTAACTTATTATCTTCTAAACCTTATAGTTAAAGATGGTATTGTAAAAAGTGGCGTTTCCGTCATTTTCAGGGCATCTGTAGGGTGTGGCGCTAAAATCCAATCATTATCAAACACCCCATCCTAATCATTGTATCCGTCCCTAAAAGTCGTTCACTTTGCACAATTCGCATGGAAAATCATTCTGAAGTCCGATACTTGTCGTCGTCAGTTCAAGTAGAAGTTAGTCAGGTCAAGTTGAAGAAAAACAAATAACAAGATGTCTCTTTTTGTTGCGATACTGGTCATCTGTTTTAGTTACGAATTATCGTTGCATAACTGTAGACTGGTACCACGTCCTCCCCAGTTCTCGGCAGGATCAATTTCGTCCTTCTTCTAAATCCGAAAGGAAAATGTTGGGGAGGGGTAATATTTTGGCAACGTACTTTTTGTGATGTAATTTTATGGCTTTGAAACTGCCTTTACGCAGCCAAAATTTAGTCATTGGCATTCCCTTTAAAGTGAAATAGGCGTCCCTTGTTGGTTTTGTCAAACCTCCTTTGTTGGGAACTTGTCTCTGGTCACTTTCCTGTAGCTTTTTCAGCAAATTGGGGATTTTTTCTGTAAACCCTTTTTTTAAAAGAAAATCAGGGGTCATTTTGCCAAAAAATAAGAAAATCGTTAGAAAGTGCCCAACCTCAGATAAATAATAAGAAAAAAACAATGTATTTTTGAAATCTTTATCTAATATTAACAAAACAATGCAGATTTTACCAGCAAATCAACCGTTCTACCAAAATTGTCATTCAAAACTTACATTAAATGGACTTAGACACAATTGATAGCATGCAGTTGTAAACACACAGGCCTAAAAAATTATCAACAAGAACATCGAGCCTCGTGAAAAACTGGCCCTTACAAAAACCCAGCGTGTCGAACAGAAACACAAACGCTACCTTATTTCCAACTAAGCTACCTTATCTTTTGGTGCGGCAATATTTTTTTCTCAGTCTGCCTGCCTATTATATGTTTTGTTCTTAATCTGTAACCAGGGATGCTAGAGAAAGGGGGCGCGGGGGGTCAGCCGCCTCTGTTGCCTTTTGATAGAAGGGGTCAACCACAAGGAAAGAATTAGTGGAAGCTGGGAATTATCTTTCAAATGGCCTTTTACTCAAGCCTGCCCCCTTGCCCCTTGGTCATTCCGGCGTCCCTGTCTGTAACCTAGGCTAGCCAGTAACATATACATATGTATTAGAGAAGTTTGTTATTGTTGCTTAATGGGATTGACAATGCAACGTTTTCACTGTTAAATCATTAAGCAGGGATAGAAATTTGGATGTTCAAGGACAACCGTTGGAAAACTTGATATTTTCTATGTCGACAATTGCTTATTTGACAGTCTCGCTTTTCCAGACTCGTGTCAATCCACGTGCAGCCCACGCCTGCTGATTTTCTAAAGCCCACGCCTTATGTTCGAATGCGATGTCACCTAAGAAATAGTTTTAGTCCATGATTATTAACATATTCAACCACAACCACCCTCTATAACGGACAACAATCTACAACGGACACCTTTCTATAACGGACAACTTTCTATGACGGACACCTATGTACAATGGACATCATCTCGGGCTTTAAAAGCGTACGAAACAACGAAAGTTAATTGGAACCATTTGTTTTGATTTGCACAAACATACTTTCACTTGAAACTTCGTGTTTGCGCGTCACTATAACACGAGACAATGACGCAATCACACCGAGTTTCAGCTGTAGTGCCATTGTTCATTCAAAGTATTGAGAACACAACGAAGAGGCTTCATTTAATAACGTCAATAAATCGCTATTTACTCTCTGCAGATGTCTCGAGTAAAGTTGGTTGAACTTCCAATGTGCTTCAACTCTGGGACAAGCAGTTCTGTGCGAGATAAATCAATTCTAGGGCAAGCAGTTTTGTGTGAGATAAGTCAATTCTAGGGCAAGCAGTTTTGTGTGAGATAAATCAATTTTAGGGCAAGCAGTTTTGTGTGAGATAAATCAATTCTAGGACAAGCAGTTTTGTGTGAGATAAATCAATTCTAGGGCAAGCAGTTTTGTGTGAGATAAATCAATTCTAGGACAAGCAGTTTTGTGTGAGATAAATCAATTCTAGGGCAAGCAGTTTTGTGTGAGATAAATCAATTCTAGGGCAAGCAGTTTTGTGCGAGATAAATCAATTCTAGGACAAGCAGTTTTGTGTGAGATAAATCAATTCTAGGGCAAGCAGTTTTGTGTGAGATAAATCAATTCTAGGACAAGCAGTTTTGTGTGAGATAAATCAATTCTAGGGCAAGCAGTTTTGTGTGAGATAAATCAATTCTAGGACAAGCAGTTTTGTGTGAGATAAATCAATTCTAGGGCAAGCAGTTTTGTGTGAGATAATTCAAATAGGCCTACTACCAGGAAACAGAATGGGGAGAAGTGACTGAATTTTTGGCAAGTGACTAAATTTTTCTCTGATTTTTCTGTACCCGATTAGTACTTTGCCCAATTTTGTAAATAACATTTTCAATAAAGACAAATTCGAAACACTACGTGGGGAAAACTGACGAGTCGTTAAGAGTAAAAAGGCCATACTCGTATAAGTATAAAGTAAACAAACTCAAATTAACTTGCATGTTGGAGATTTTCCAGTAGAGTTTAGACGCGTTTTTAGTGTTATACAGGTTTATGAAATTTCTATTTTAAATTTCCTTCCTTGCCAAATACAAAGTACGAAAAGCAGAAAGATTGCGCCGATAAAACAGCTCTTAGGAAGCAGCTTGCTCTTATTGGCACGGCGAGGTGATAAACTGCACTACTTTAAACAAAATATGCATCTGGCTGTTAAGCATGAAACCGTATTTTTTGACCTATTTAATACATTCGTTGAATAATTCTTTGTCGTCCAGTTGGAAGTCGATCGGCTAGCAGAGATAAGCACAAACCAAACGGTGACATTCTTTCTTGGATGGTATAAGAACAGGCACGTGTTCTTTTCCGGTTTCCAGTCAAGAAATTGGTTATAGAATTGCCAGTTTCCTAGAATCAACCAGTCGAGAGTAGGGATAAAATTATCAGCACACTGACGTCAGCCCGACGTCAGCCAGCAGGAAAAATACCGGTGCCTCGAGGTTTCCCGCGTTTTCCTGCACTTGGGCCTACACTCGCGTGTACAGAATTCACCTTGAAACTACAACCCTCAATTACCTGGGTAGAATCTCTTTACGTAATTCAGCTATCCTTGCTAGTAGACTCCTAATTATGTCCAATGTATTCAGAGAAAGTTGCAGACTCTAGAAGATGAGAAAAATGTACAGAACTAAAAAGTCATTCATCATGTATTGAGTAAAAAGCGGTTTATGGCATTAGATGACACAGAGAAACGAATAAGCAAGCAAAAATATCCTCCTCAATAAAAATAGTTTATCAGGCATAACGTCACAGAATGCCGACAGCCGTCTCATAGTCAGAACGAGGTTGCTCAAAGACTTTGTTTTGGCAAGCAAAGGGAAGTTTTTCTATCTATTAAATAAATGAAAACTTTCCCGTTTAAAACATCTCTAGTTGGTTTCAAAATTGCAGTCAACTAGATTGAACGGTGAAAGTATTCGTTGATCGGCGAAATTGTTAGTTTCATAGACAGTCTGGACTAACCTCTATATTCCCGCTTAATTCAAGGTGTTTCAAACTGAAAGAGCAATCCATGCTCGCATCTTCTTTTCTTCCCGAAGCTGAAAAGGAAACAATGATAAGAATCAACAGTTCGAAGATGCAATCAAACATTAAATCGGCCTTTTCTGGCAAAATTCTTAATGAACAAAAACGCATACACAATAATTATAGGAGAATAGAGATTTCCTAATGCGTTGGATATCTCAGTATTTAATTGAATTTTGCATTGAGGTGAAACATGGTAAATTGTCTGTCTTGTTGGCGAGAGGGGTTGTAGGTGATGGTCTTCTATACGAGAACCTCCGTCAAGAAAAGCCAAACCCGAGAGAGGGATACGGGAGCTTTGAGAGAGACAGGGGCCCTATCGACAGACTGCAAGGAGATCCCCATCACCAGAAAACATTTTTTGGAAGCCCCTTATTCACTGTAATTTTCGGTGATTGAAGTGGTCAATTTTAAGACATTTAATAGCATCAAAGACTACTATAGTATCATTGAGAATTTCCAACTCAAAAAGCATTGTAAAATAGTTTCACTTCAAAAATCAGACTGATATTCTATACACTTTCAATTCTAGCTTACAATTCCACCGCTGCTAAATTCCCCCTAGTTTTGGAAAGCCCCCCCCCCCCCACTTTTTGGGTTAACCTGAAATTTGACTTCCTGCTCCCTTTTACAAAAATATACATACATACCTTTTAAGTTTTCACAAGATTTTTAACAATGAGATAACACGCTATAAGCGAGTTTAAATGAGGCCTATGACACAACTTCATCGACAACAATAAAGACGATTACCCTGTGCTCAATTTGTAGAGCACGTTACGATCAGTCACTAGACAATATGACTTGTCTCTGTGAATTAGCAAACTATTAATTCCATCGCGGGGGCCCCTTAGTTATGATAAACAACACCCTAATCTCAGGAAAAACATTTTGGGCTTTTGGTGCATCAGCCCTTGTCTTGCCTGAGCAATGACGCAATTTTATGGTCGGTGTTTGATTCCAGGGTAAAAACTGCCTCAGTTTTTTACCCCGATAATCAGACTGATACACTTGTCACACAATCGAATGACTGTGTGAGAAGAAGTGAGACAGGAGAAGGCAGAAGGAAGCATATAACGGGATATAAGCAGGAGGAGAAGTGAGTACAAGGGGACAGGGATGGGAGGGGAAAACACGTACAAACAACGCGTGAGTCTTGCTGCAAAATATGACATGACCCTAGCTGCATCACTGTACTTAAACAAATATGCCAGGAAAGGACCACCTAGATAATACCACAAGGTGATTAGCAAATAGCTAAGGTAACATGATATCCACAGCCTACTAAGGATATACGTGTGGGACCACCCGATTCTAGAAAAGGGGAATCTGCGCACTTTCCCCGCGGGTATTAACTCGAATTAAACGATTAATTCCCATTAAAAAAGACTCGTTGCTAACAATGAGTCATTGCCCTAACGTTTTCTGGATGAAAACATCAATTTTTGTTTTCTGGATGAAAACATATCGATCTTGAATTCTTCAAGTGACTTGACCCGGATTACACTGTGGTTTACGAGTGTACCTTGCAAGCGAGATCAGTAAGATCCCGTTTTCTCCGGACTAACAAGTCGTCTGCATACAGGTACGAAAAATCTATTTTGTACCCAAGAAACCAATCGAATGGCTCAAAACTTTGCACACGGCCAGGACAGATGTCGGGTAAGCAAAGTGTGTCTCAAAATTTTTGTATTTGCTCTGGTTCGTCTTTTATAGCCAAATACAGCTATGAGAGGAAAGAAAAATTGTTTGCCAATTTTTGACAGGGACAGTTTCAAGGGGAGGAGGAATTTGAAAAATCTGAGACACTTTGGTAGCTTAGGATCTGCGCTTTCTGCTGATTTAAGCCAGATTTTGTTACCTTAAACGCAAGGGTGCAAAATAGCTTTTGAAGGTGGTACACTCATTTAAGCAGTAAATTTGCCTGGAAAGTATCATTTTACCACATTTGCCGATTATTTTGATATGGTTGGAATCGCCATGTTCTTGTGCATCGAATGATATATAGTTTAATCTGATTCTGTTAATAGTTTGGTTTATAGGGAGAAAAAAACCAAATATCGTGTCAAAAACGTTTACCGCAACCTTAATCCGTAGAAGTTTACTGCCATTGTTTGGATCGTCGCCATGCTCGCAAAGGCTCATTGTTAGCAAGGAGTATTTAAGGGCTCAATTAAACCTAACCAGGGAATTTGTCTCTTTACTTCAAGCAAAAAAGAAGAAGAAAACGTGCTCGAGACGAAAAACCTCAATCAATCAATGGCCTGATTATAATATTCATATGACCTAGAAGCTCCAGGGAGAAAAAGTAATAGGGCCACTTTGCCACCCGTCCTGGCTCATCTAAATTTTATGAACAACCTACGAAATGACCAGGGGGCAGCTAAGACAGAGGAAATCACTACGATGTGTTCAAAGATCTTCCAACAAAGTGTCCTCTTTTTATTTTGGCGACAGCCATACAACCTTAAGGTCAAACACCATGCCAGCATCAGTTTCTAACCAGGCCCAGAAATATCTTGTGATCATAATACACAAACTATTTCTCAACAAATAAACAAAATAGATTTCTGTGATGATGTACGAAAAACAACTGATATTGTGATAGCAAGAAATGATACGATGATGGCGATTATGTCCATATAATAATGATTCATGATTGTGCAGGTTATAATAATCATTTTTACGATAATGATTATGTTTATAAAATGACGATTATAGTTGTTAGTGCCGACGATGCTGATGATAATGTTGGTTGTGTGGATTATGATGATCAGAAATGGCCATTGGTGTAAACAATTATTACTTACTAGAGGATTTAACTTCATTTCTTGATTCATTCAAATGGCAGCTAATTTCAGCATACGAATCTTCGGTTTTCTTTTGTAAAACTGATAAATATCGCTCTTCCATTTTGTGAAAATTGGCCAGGATGTTAAACTGAATGACAAAAGTTAATTACTGTTAGAAATTTAGCTTGAAAATATTAAATTAAAAAAGGGTTTAACAATGAAATAAAGAGAACATATCATACACTGACATTTTAGAAAGAGAAAAAGCTGGATCATATTTGCCCGGTCCCTGGAAGCAACACAATTTCAGAATGGTAAGTGAGAATGACAAAATATTACCAATCACAGCTCAAATAAAAATCAACTGCTATTTTCTGCATAAAGTATAAGCAAAGTCCAGGGTTAAAAAACCAACATTAGACCGCTAAAAATCCACTTCACATTTCCGTGTTCGTTGTATGGAGCATGTTTTCTGAGATTTTGCTCCATAGGCGAGAAAGATGTGCAAATACTGAGGAATTTTTTTAAAAAACAGGCGTCGAAGGGTGTCAGAAAGAAATCACAGACCATTTTCGAAGCATGATATTGTTGCTGATGTTAGTAAGGGCTAAAGATGAAATATTTGATTGAAGGTATGGGGTCGCATGACAGGGGCGTTTTGATAAAGGCATTTTTGAAAGGGGTATTAAAAGGGAAAAACTTATACACATAAAAAGCAAAAACAGAATTGCTCATCAAAAGGGCTGCTTAATCAACCTTGTTGAACAACTATCTACAGTTTTGGTGAGACGAGAACCGTTTCAAACAGTCTTTCTCTTTGTACTCAAGTGTCCAAAATACAGTGTTTCTCACGAGGAGCAAATCACTCTAAGAAAATCTCGTACACCTTTTGTGAAAATCCTACTGTTTTACCCGAAAATCCCCAGAAATCCTTTTGTTTTAGGCACAATCTCGTACGCTATTTGCAAGAGTGAATCGCCCCTCAGTTTCTCATAACAATATTTCATGGCACTGTCTTACAATGTAACGCATTCTCTTACAGAAAAATGCACCAATGTTGTTCTAAAGAGAATTAGAAGTGATATTGAAGAAAACAACCTTATCGTTGTTTTCGGCACTTCTCAGCAACAAAAAACGTAGAAGATTCAAAGCAGCAATAAATCTGAGAGTAAAAAATTGTTTTTGTTAGCGATAGTATCTCAATGAAAACAATAGGCAAGCAATGAAAAGTTACGGTGTCATATAACTGGGGGAGTCTACGTATATCTAAGTCAAGCAGTCAGACTTTAGGCATAATTCAAACGACTAATATTGATTATTCAAGGGCTTAGCTGATAGACAGTTGCTATATGCGACTCATTTCTATACTTTAAAGGTTATACTTTATAAATCCTTTGGTATACAGGCAAGTCCAAAGAAGAACGGAAATTCAAAACTATTTTTTCACATGCTTGTGTACATTTAGCCTTAAAATTTGTCATTACACACACAATTACACATTATTAACACACCTCTCGGCTTCCATGACAATGTCACAATCGTGTTGCAGTATGGGATCGAATGACAGATACGTCAGTTCCAAGAAGGAAGGGGTGATTTTTTTCACCAGAGACTGATCACTGAGCTGTCGAAGAAAACAAACCGTGAGCCAAATATCGAGAATAACAATCGAATCCATTCGTGCTAGGTACAATATAGAAGAAATCCCGTTCGCATTTCTTGATGATTTGGCACAGATTAGGAATTTGGTATAAGGGTAACACTTTTTAGCGCAAGTGAATACGAGGTTTTTAGCGCAAGTGAAGACTCAGTTCAGAATATCTATTGTGTTCTTCAGACTTCAGCTTGACTTAAACAACTTGAATCCAAAAACAACAATGAGAGTGATTAGATAAGAGCTACCCTTCTGCCTAATTCTAATTCTGTGCATTGGTTAATTGGGAAGGGTTCATTATCGTCATTAATATATTGCGTTAAATAACATTTACCGGTATCCACATGGAATTAAACAGCTTGTCTTTTACCAACTACATCTGATGAAGGTCTTACTGTATCAAACTTCTATATAAGAGCATTTATGAGCATCCAAATATCAAAAGATAGAATTTCCGAAGCCAGCAGTAGCGGTGGCCAAAGTTGCCAGATCGGCTTTTTCAGGCCAAAGTTTCCAATTTTCGCCATCTTCAGAGTTAAAATGCCAAGAAGATTTTTTCTGGCCTACTATTTATAATTTAGTCATTTTGGCCTTTTCAGGAGAAATTACTGGGGACATTACAAACTTTTTTGTGTTATACAAACTTTAACGCCCTAATTAACAAATAAAATTTGAACTGGAAGAGCAGCACTACACAGTGTTAACCGCAATGCCAAATATCATAACCTAACCAAATGATTAGCAAAGGAATTTTTTGAAGGAGAAAGTTTCTCATTTTTCTGTTTAGGTTTGGAAAATAATTTGAAATGTGCTTGCGTGGAAATATAAGTTGAGGGATGGCTTTGTGGAAAATGATTAATTAATTTGATCGGTTATTTACAGATGGCAATCAAGGTTATTATACAAGACGTCTGTTGCAGACGTTAGTGGTAGGCATGTGGTCTTCAAGGGATACTTTGACACGTGACTTCAGCGAGCGAAGCGAATGGTTCGCCATCATTAGTGTTCTAAAAGAATTATTGAGTGAATTGCTCGCAGTCATTGCGGTTCTCAAAGAATTGCCGAGTGAATGTTTCTGCAATCAGAGCTCGAATGCCGGATAGCTTTTCAATGGAAATAAATATTCTATTTTGCCTTTGGCCCATTTACTGCTTCGGCAAGGATAATCTCTTGTTGAGAAAGCAAATATTTCTCGTCGCAATCTTACAATACATCAAAGTTTGACAGTTTGTGAATCATCGTAGAACCATTAAGTGGGTGGGATCAAAACAAAGCCATCAAAGCTAAAACACTGACTCTAACCATAACAGTACAGAAAGATTAATGGAGAAGATAGCTTCCGTGGGTGGCAGGGGCAAATGCTCTGAATCATAACATTGTTATCTCATTCATATTATTTCATTCATTATCATTATCATTATCAATCATTATCATAACAACCAAATTGTTGGACGCACAACACAAAGTTTTCGGATTGAATAAAACAGCATGTCCCTCCAGCATTAGAAACAAACTCCTTCCTAAAGAAGAACCTCCTCGGTCTACCAGATCAAAAACAACAACCAAAACATGTGATTCTGCTATCGGGCAGCATTTACTGGAAAACCCAGATTGTGCAAAAACTATGATGGCGACATGTTTCGGATCATTGGTAGAGCCTATTTCAATTCACAACTACAAATATATACTTCCTGGCTTAGTTTTCGATCTATGTCTAAGAGTTTTCTTCTCTGAATAGTGTCAAACGAAAAGCTTTAGTATATTTCAAAATTTTTGCTTTTCTCAAAGCCAATTTTAAGATTTTTAGTCTTCTTACAACATATTCAGATAAAATAATGTACAAAATTTAAAATGTCAGAAACAGGACTAAGTCACAACTATTAAAAAGTTACAAGACTAACGAAAGGTTCCGATTAAAAACACATTAAACAAGAAATATATATAAATTAATTTTGAATTCTCGCATCATTGCTGAACCTTTGCTCTCTTGATTTTCTTGGAAAGCTAGCAAGGGTCCGGATACACGCATTGTCCTTAAGGCTCGTGATGCAAATAAACCTATTAATTTTGTTAAGAGATTAGCATCTTCCACAAATTGCGTTTGACAATTTTTTAAGATTTTCTTGAATAAGCGGACCTTAAATTACTAAAAGTACACTTCATATTCAATTTAATAGATATAAAAATTAGGATAATATCTACGCTAGCACCCTCAATCCCTTTTAGATCTACCAATGCATGCTACGTGCCATAGAAAACAAAAGAATTTATAGATCTAAAATCGATACCTTGGAATCTAACTGGAGTACCTCATCCTTGATGCACTGGACAATGAGACTACAAACTCCCGAGTGCTTTATGCTGCGCAGCAGTTTCCTAAACACAAGAAGGAGATATCAGACATCAAGTAGAATTGCGTTTATAAGCAGGCTAGAGATGACAATGAGATTCTGTTCGTTGTGACATACATGCACAACGAAAAGACTAATGCAAAATTTGTGTCCAAATGAAACATCTACCCTTCATAGTGTAAGCTATCACTTGCCGCACTTGCACTGGCACCTGCCGGACTTTATGACATCTTAATGACTTCAGAACCAATTTCTTGGAATCCCTTGCCAAAAGAGATGTGGCTCTGTCTGTCTTTTCCAAAAAGAAAGTTGCTTTGGCACTTTCTGGTCAAAGTTGGCACAAATGGTGCAGTTTTTCGACTATTATTACGTCGCCTATTTTTAACTAATGTTTCGAAATTCTCTTAGGTTTATTGCCTAAAATTTTAATTAATTAGTAGGTTTGCAATACCTCTGTTTTGCTGTAAATAAAAACCATTTACCAAGAAAACAATTTCTTATATCTCCAAAAGATATAAAACAACAAACAAATTGTGTAATTTGTTTACCTGAGTAGTATCGAGCGGGACGGCGTGTCAAACCTTTTTAATGAAAATCTAAACAAATGCAGCGAACGGTTTCTCTTAAATGAAGAAACGATAGCAAATATATTCATACTGCCAAAATAACCAAACATTAACTTAATACATAAATCAGTTTAGATAAAAACAAAGTGAACCAATTTAAATAGGAAAAGAAGTATTGGTTTAAAAAGAGGGGTTTAAAGATTATGTTAGAATCTCTTTTCAGAGACATTTTTCGTAACTTTTAGGTTTGTTAGAATCTCTGAGACAAATCGCTTCGAGTATCGAAAAACATTTCCACTTTATATCGTTTTCAGATCCATACTGCACAACAACATTTGTCAAACTCATTAGCTGGATTATGAGCGAGAGCTGGAATTTATTAGTATATACGAGAAACCCGATAAAAAAAGCATTTGGTGTGCAAGAAAAGTTTTGCACCATCTTGAAACTTCAAGCACTTTTAGAATCGTATGCAATTTGACTCTCCGAGGGCTATGACACAGATGGGGTAACAGCTTCATTTCAAAAAGCATTTGGTGTGCAAAACAGAAGGTTGAATGAAGGGGGATGTAAAAGAAGAAAGGAAAGCTGCCATTGATGGATGATATAACATAACTGAGGTTCTACTAATTTCGGTCAAATGAACAAGGGTAAATGGGGAATCAAATGAGTATACTATGAAGCATGTATAAAAACTGCGATAGGACCTTACTAAAAGATCGACAAACCCCAAACGTTGTAGTTACACATAAAACTGAGTGATGGGTTTCAAAGAATTAAGAAAAAAGACTCGCTTTGTCAACTAGAAGTAGTGTATTATACCGCCAAGAATTTTTGTGTGTGGATATTTACAAAAACTCGACTCAATCGAAAAGATGACATAAAAACGAACTCACCAAATCTTGATTGCTGTCCGAGACCATAATTTCAGTAAGGTTCTGGCAAAGATGAAGATACGTTGTAAAATTTCTACACAACATCAAAATATTTTAGGGTATACAGTATAATGCACTCGAGAATAAGGACCGAGAACAAACTGAAAGAACGTGACTTGTTTCAGATGCAACTTTTGGGAGATGCAGAAGCCATTTATGACAGGTGGAAATCTTGTGAAGGGTAGGAAGATGAGTTCTCGGTCGTCAAGGTAGGGAGAGTTTTGCAGGGGTAGGGGGGGGGGGTGAGAATCTCATGCAGTGTACCAAGACTTTCGGCTGGCATTGTACCCTATTCTAAAGAATCAAGATTTGGCTAACTACATACCCAAAGAGATAGAGGATGGTACCTGAAAAAGCGAACAAGCAGCTATAGAACCCAGGAACTCCAACGACAACGCAAATTCACGGACTCGATGAAGGAGACTTTCCGCCAAATCCTGCATAATACAGAGGAAGATTAAAGTTAGGTATTGAGAATGAGGCGGCGAATGAGATGTCAACGGGTACAACATGCGTATATGGTTTCCGTATGATATCATTGGATTATGCTAACGCATAACTGCTGACCTTATCAACTGGCATGTGTGTGAGCACCATTGTCGGGAGCATTATATAATAGAGTTCAATCCCTGGCTCTCCGATACAAAAACAGAACAAGCTATTTGTGGTACGTTGTTGTATCGTGAAGAGTTAAATGACGAGAAATATCAATAGAGTAGAATAGATGCTTTTCGCTTATAGTTTCATTGACAGTTTGATGTTTTAACTAAAAATCAAAACATACATTTCTAAAATGGCAGGACTTGAAAAGGTAGTTTTTATCGAAAAATGTTAGAAATGAAACCATTTTTACAGTATTGTTCTTTGGAAATCATCTCGTTAATCTTATATGACAAAAATTCATACACAATCATATTACCAACGACTTCTTCCTCCCTTGATAATCATTCCTGGTGAAGATAAGGACAACAATTAATGCAAATTCACAACAAATTAAAAATAAATATGATCAAAGTCTTTTGAATATCATATCCTACATAAGTTGCCTTTGATATTTCTAAGGTTTTACTTGGAATAATATCCTTCGAGCTTCTATTATGGCCTTATGCAAATTTGTTTTGGTTTTCTTTTGATAAAGTTGCAACATATAAATAAAATAACATCTTTAAATGAAATATGAACGCTGTTGTCTTTCCTGCATAAAATACAGGCTTTAAATTGTCAGCTGATCGCTTCACTATCTGCCAGCACTGCCAACGCACTCTTGCTGTTCAGCTGATTGAGTTTAGAAGTGCCATAAGAAAATAATTCTCTAAACCAGCCTTAATTAGCATTAACACCTAAGCATACTGCGAAATCCTACATCTAATGCTGAATAATTGTTTCTTATGCACTGCTATAATTTGAGACGGAAAATAATTTGAAGACATTTGACCTTGTTAAATTTGTCTAGCTCTTTACGATTCAAAGTGTTTAGCGGCAAGTGTAGGTCATCATATAAAAGTGATACCCTTTAAAAATCAAAAAAGTCTTCTATGGGGTCAACTAGAATTCAAGTAACTGCCATTGTTTCGACGCTTTAAACTTTGGCAAAGTTTCTATATATCAATAAAAATTAATCTCAAAGCTAAAAGTTATGACATTTCAAATAAAGCAATGCTGATATATGGATTGCCTAAACCTTTTTCTTCTATGATGATTTTCCAAACGTAATAAACATGATTACAAGTTTACACGCTAATTCTCTGATAGATCAGATTGTCGTGGAAGGAGGATACTACGAAGTGCCTTGTAAAACTGACGCATTCTTTCTAAATGAACTTCTTTCCAAGCCCATTTGATATGACAATGAAACGATCTTAATCTTTACTGACAAGTTGACGGAGTAAAACTATGATCACCTTTTCAAAAACTGCAGCATTGGTTCTAAGTTTAATTTCAGCAAATACTCGACGCTGTAAAAGAAATATTGTTTTCGATAAACTCAAATTATCGCAGATACATAATTATCTCAACTACCTATCAATTACGAGTATAGATTCAACATATATGATACTCCGAATAAAAGTTTATTGCAAAGTTAGCAAAACATGTTGTAAGAAACTGCAGTTTTTCGGGATTGGAGAAAGCTTTGTCAAACTAAAGTCATGCACAAAAAAAAAATAAATCATTTATGACAAAAAAACTTGTTAACAATATTGATGCTGATCATAAGGCTAGGTATGCCTGTTTGTTGACGATAAAAGGTGTTTTGAATGACCATTTAATCTACAGCAAAAAGCGATTATGGACAGTTGCTTGAATCTCACGCCAGAAACAGAATTCAGGCCAAACCCACTCGAATTATGATAAGTCAACTGGGCCATAAGTAGATAAGAAATCTATCTGAGCGGAAAACGTTTTTGAACAAAGAGAAAATGACTCTTTGCTTTCCTTGATAAATTCAAAGTAGTGGGCTTGCTGCTACAAAAACTCGCTTTCGAGAAAAATCCCTGATCTTTAAAAAGCTTGGCGATAAAAATTTAACAAATCGTGTTTTCATACAGCATTTTTCCACCATGACATAATCTGTCCCTTAATTACAATCAGAAGGGATAACGAATCGCCACAAAAAAACTTATGTATCGTGATTTTACTGAGTAAAAAATATTTAATTTCCTGTCATTTTATGCGTTAGATCATGTATTGCAAGATTTCATTTTAATGCTCCTGACTACGACATTGATCACAGAGTTTAAAATCTGCTTTGTTGTATAACTCTATTAAACATTCATTCTAAAAACATGTTGACACCATCAAATTAAATATACAATCTTATCGCAGGACGAGTAAGATAACAAGGTGAATAGGAAGATAAAAATGAGAGAAGGCAGCAAGGTGGATCCGCCAAAAATTATAGACAAACTCTACCTTTGCATGAGAACTAAAAAACTTGAGATAAACAGAATGCCAAGGGCCATGTTAATGGTATTTATTTTTCAATTATTTTGTTTATTTATTTTAACATGATTTCAAGATGAATCCCCGAAAGATAAAAGACATGGTGAAAAAAGGTTGAAAACTCTTGATTTCAGATAAATTTTTAAGGTAATTTGCCGATAAAGGTAATGTTCTGTAATTAACCATCTCTAGGCTGGCCTAAATCCAAAATGAAAATAAATGTTACGAAAAACAGACCTGCCAATCATTGATTGACTAATGGGTTGAAGTGTTACGTTGAGGACCAATCAGAGACATGGAGAGCACACCTGCCAATCATTGATTGGCTAGTTGGTTGAAGTGTTACGTTGAGGACCAATAAGAGACAAGGAGAGCACACCTGTCAATCATTGCTTGCCGAATCGGTTGAAGTGTTACGTTGAGGACCAATCAGAGACATGGAGAGCACACCTGTCAATCATTGGTTGACTAGTTGGTTGAAGTGTTACGTTGAGGACCAGCAGAGACATGCAGAGCACACCTGCCAATCATTGATTGACTGGTCGGTTGAAGTGTTACGTTAAGTTAAGAACCAATCAGAGAAATGGAGAGCACGACCAGTCGTTTGGAAAGTTGTGGCAGGGGCCAATCAGAGTTATGGAAATTACACCGGCCAATCACTAAGTGACAATTGCACCAAAATACTTCGAATTCAGCGTTCACCCTCACAATGCGTATTATCAACAGCAACAGTAAAATAGAATTGGTGACATGAAAGAGTGCTTGTGTTACCTTAGCACGAAAGGACAATATTTTGTCCCAATGTCTTTGACAAGCATCAGATAGGAAAGGGTTGCTTTGGCATCTGAAACAAACAAAAAACAATTGCCATTGAAAATTACTAAAGAGATGACATCCTTCAAATCAGGCAAACCAGCGCAATGTCACAAATTTTAGGCCTTTCCACATCATTTCATATTTTGTTTTCAGGCTTCTGCTCACAAGAAAATGTTTTCTAAAACAGCAATAAGCAAAACATTATTTCTAATCTGGCGGCTTTCGCCATTTTTGTAAATTCTTAACTATGTAAATTTTATTTTGATTAGTTGCCAATTGGATAAAAACTCGTGTCAAAATAGAAATACAAAAAGATGTCTGATTATCTACTTTCTGGTTTGTGGTGCGAGAATGGTTCAGTTGTTTGAGGCGCTGACTGCAGACCCAAGGGTCCGTGGTTCGAGTCTCTGGCATGACCAAACTTTCACCCAGAGTGAGAAGAATCGCCAGCTCCCTGTAATTCCAGGCGTAAGAATCACGGGGTGTGGTCACATCGAGAGGAAGGACCAGGACACTGCTCGATAAGCATAGCTTCTCATTGTCCTAAAACTACCTTCGGATGCTAGGTAGAAACAATTACAAATACAGTTTGCTGGAGTTCATTTATTGGGGCACACGAGTCCATGCTAACAGTAAAACAGAAGTTGACCGAAACAGACTCTAGCAGTAAAAATTATCAGTATGCCTAGGAACTCTTTATTGAGAAGTTGAAGCATTCCTTGACTATGAATTATAAGATGGGCTGATAGATAATCAACGCGGCATATTAATAAAAACTTATCTTATTTAATTATCACTTAAATCATGATTTTGGAATAACCTTTTCATCCAGCTTTGAAGGGTGTATGAAGTGTTGTGCTACTCTATATTCATGCTACCGCTTACGTGTTTAAGTGTTTGTCTCAATAACTTTGTCTAGCATTGTAGACCAGTCGACCTCCAGAATACATTAAAAACTTAGAAAACAAACTAGAAAAAGCTTACCATTTTCTAACACCCTTTCTTCAATATTCAGACCCGTTTCTAAAAATTTCGTGTAAGGAATTTTGAAAGATGAAAAGGCATTCTACAAAGAAAAAAATGATTTCAGTTATTCATATTTGAATTTGAGCAAAAACTGTAAAAAACATGATATATCTCTCAAAATTAATTAAGAAATCTAATTGGTAAATTTAATCTTGCTAACTGGAATAAAAATAAATCAATTCAATTGATGAAAACAGCATTTCGCATTTGATGACTTCTTCCAAACCAATGATAACTTCATTCTGCGCATTATTCATTTTCTCCCAATTTTAAAAGCAAAGATATAAATATTACCAGAAAAAAAGATATAAATATTACGTCAATATCTAAATAAGTAAAAATAAGAAGATTACCATTTATATAGATAAATTTTCTAAAATTTCTTCTATCATGTTCAGATTGATACACACTCATGAAGGCCGGACAGAAACGTCCAAAGGGCCGGATGTGGCCCGCGGCCGTAAGTTGCCCAGGTCTGATACAAAGGTTACAAAACTGGAAATTTCATGAAAGATATAATAAGTAAATCATTATTTTTGACCCAATCACATATTTTTGCCGGATCACAGGTCTTTCGGGTCCAGCGTGACGTATTCAGAAAACAAACAACGCATACAAACCATTATACAACTTGATATTGAATCACTGGTATGACTACAATAGATGCATCTGGCTCGTGTCCATTCTGTTTTTTCCTGGCATGTGCCAACAATTTCATAGGATGATACAGGATTAACAAGCAGAGTACATAAACTGAAAAAACATTAATAATCTGTTAAAAGTATAAACAGATTATTAAAAAAGATGATATATTATCCAGACTGACTAAAATATTGTAACAGGATTTGTTAATATTCAATGTGAAAATAATTTTTAACAATAATAAACAAAAATTTATAATTTTGAAATGGTGAATTTACAGAAGACACTATCATGATCATCATTATTATCATAATCTAGGCCTGAGAATCTGAGCAAAATGTTGTTAACAGTAAGACTCCTTTGACCTAGAGAAGGATTTAATTTAATCCTGTTTTCAATCAAAACAGACATTTGACCACAACACATGATATTCTCATTAAACTGACACAAAGTTTTTAATCCCAATCATGGCAGAAAAAGAATTATCTTGGCTTTTCTTCAACATAAACCAGCTGCTACACTGAACTGCCATTCAGGCCTATTCAACGACATATGCATTGCAAAAAGTTTTTGCTACAACAAGAACTGACACAAATAATGAATAAACAACAAAACATCTGCTTGTGAAATTTGTCTTTAATTGCTTTTGTCAAAAAAAAACTTTTGACCTAGCACTTTCAACTATATCTCCTTTCATTAAATTATTAAAGTGTACTTACAAATTAATGGCAATAGCTTTGATATCTTTTTCATCAAAGTTACACCCAGCTATTAACTTTCCATCAAGAAAAGGACCTATAAACAATAATCCAATTTTGACCATACAGCAAAATCTCTTTTGCACCATCTCATCCACGTTGTCACTTTCATTTGAAGCAACTCCACAACTGGATCTGTCTTTCCTAGTTTCTGCTTCCAAATTTCTGCTGACCACCACATCATTGTTTAATTTGCTATCATCATTGCTGTTCTGTGAATTTGAACAAGCAAGATCAGTTTCCATGCCACGCATTTCAATTTCAGCAAACTTAGATTTAGCCAGTTGAAGAAACAGCTTTGATATATCCAGACAGCATGCTTTAACAAGCTTTACTTGCTTCCAGCTTAGCCTCATGATTGCTAAAATATAAGGTTCATTTCTTAATCAAGATTCAATGCAAGATTAAAATTAAGATTTTTATGAGAGATGAGCATAATGCATACTAAGAAAGTAACATACATTTAGAAAAATGTAAGTATTGAAGGCAAGGTTACTTCCTAAAGTGTGCGTGTATAATAGAGCCAAGCATATGATACCATAATGCTTCAAAAAAGGCCAGGGGCTCTTAAAATTCTTCACACCTTTGTGGAGGGACGGCGCATTCAATAAGATGTATAAATGCAGAGGTTTTCATATTTCAAGCTTAAGAAATATACCTGCTTCCTATAGCAACATTGAAATTTAGGACAAAAGAATTGTACCAGAAATTTCCTATTCACATTAACTGAGCAAGCTTAAATAATTCGCAACCTCCACTTTTCTGAGTGATTTTCATATTTAAAAAATTTCCCAGGCCAAGGAAGGGACAGCTACTTTTAGGGGGTGTTTGAACAAGGGAACATTTTTGCATTTAAAAATAGTTAAGAGGGTTTCCATCTGCAAAGACATAAAAATGAAAGGGAGTGATGATTCAAAGTAGTACATAAAAACGAAAAAGTGTGATTATTCAAAGTAGTACAGAAGATGAATTTGAAGAGGAACAAAATCAAAAAAACATTGCTAAATCATGTTCAATTTACATTAAGAATCCTAAGCAGCAACATTATTAAAGTGACTTTAACTACTTAACACATAAAGATTTTACAAATTGAGATAAAAAATTGCTAGGAAAACAAATTAGACAATCTGCTTAGATTGAAAAGGTATTCTTTCTAAAAGACTACAAGTGAAAAGGGATTCAGTCATGTTGGCTGCAAACAAAAATCAATATTTTGTCACTTCCTTATTTGATGTAGCTATGAAGGCAAAGGCAAACCTTTCTGCAAATAATCAAGTGCAAACTTCAAAGACTGCAAGCTTGCAATGATACCCAAGTTTTCAGTCAATCCCAAAATCATTTCCTTTGCACTACAGACCTGGAATTTGAAAATTTAAGAAACTAGACTGGTTGTTTAACTAGAAAACACTTTAGATTTACAAAAAATATTGGAATGAATTCAGCAAGCTGCTTAGAAACTTTGATATCAATGTACAAAGTAAGTACCTTTATATAAAGTATCGTTACAAATTACACTGATACGGACTTTGACCTAAAAGAGTAAATTTTAATGTCGTAATTTTGCAGTAACAAAATTATAGTGACTTGATGTGTAGATCTATCATTTTGAGGGGCAGCATATTTAGACATTTGCCTTTCTAGTCAAAATTGAATAAGAAAATACTAGATACTGACATTAAATATTAATGCATGCAAGAAAAACATCTGCCAAAGCATGTAGTAGAACTATAAGAATGGTAAGAAAAATTTGAAGAGATACACCAAAGTGAATATTGATGCAAATACAAACCTTGTTAAGCCTTTCCATTATTTCATGGTAATCTCTCTTCAAAGGGATAAAATTGGAATAAGGAAAAATGATGCTGATAATCTCCCATCCACTGAACTCGATAACATCCTGAACAATATTCCAAAATGAAACAGAGGTAAGAAGCAATGACATTATAAAAATATATTTTTAGTATTTTTTAAATTTGGCTAAAATAATATTATGAAATAATCTTACATAAGATTAAAAAATCTCACATTTCCTATCACATAAAGGTAAATTTAATCCTTTCTCGAGAAGAAGAAACATTAAACCATTACTATTTGATCAGGTTTGCCATTTTGTAATCACATTCATGAAAATAAATATTATCAAAATGTGAGTCCGACAAAGAAAATCTTTTTTAAGATGCATTACAAGAGGATTTTGAGTTGGACAGGACAGTTGCATGCTCAGTTGCATAACAATACATTTCCAGGATGGACTTAGAATTGACTAACTTGAAGATGAACTACTAGATCACAGAAAACCTGGATACAGACGTATTTTAGACTGAAATCTTTCTTATTTCCCACAATGCAAGACAGGAAATGGATATTTAGTTCAAATATTTGATACTGAATTACTCACAACATCCAATTAATACTTTTTGCATTGACTATTTCTTTAAATTTACAGAATGTGCAATTTCATCATGTCTAAGGCTTTAATAATGCTTTCTTCAATCAAATAAAAGCTCTGTGTAAATGGACATGTTTTTATTGGTTATATTCTTGTTGCATGTTTATCTATTGGTCTATTATTTGCCTTCTCTTTCCCTCAATCACTTGCTACCTGACTTTGTTCCTTAAAAACTCTGAATATACTTAAAATTTCACCTTGAATGAATCATCACACAGCAATTCAAGGACTTCAGATGCACTGTTCTCTTCTAAGCACTGTCTTACAGCATCAAGAAAGTCATCACTGAGAACTGGGTTACTTTTCTTGAATAAAATAAAGCATTTCAAATTGATTTAAAGTTGCATAATTTACACTTAAAAATACTTTGCTTCAAAAGAATATTCTAAAAGTATGTTTTTTGCTGTCTGCAGACAAGTGTCAAGAAGAGAGAAGGTTAGCCTGCGCACAGGCTCAACAGGTTTTCCAACCAACGAGTTTTGTTACATGAATCCAAGTTTAGTTGAATGGAAAGTTTTAGGATTCCTGTTCCCATCTTGAATTGTTTGACATCTTGAAATATCTCAGTATAATAGGGTTTACTTGGCTGCAACCTTCATAACAGCCATGTACTTTGTCAAACATTGAAAATGGTCTTAAAAGCACTATATCCTATAAGCCGTCCATTCAGAGTTAAAAACAGGATTTATAGTTGGTGAAAATTGACAATTAGCCTTACATTGTTGATTGGATATGTAACAATAGGTTTATTGTGTAGTTCAACCAATGGGAAGTTCAAATGGCCAGTGAAATGCTCCAGGACATAGTACCTTTAGGCTCTGTGGAGCTATTTTTTCACATGACTGTCAGCACCCTTTCAATTAATATGATGTTTTGCTTCAAATTCCAGCAATCTTATCTTAATGTTTTCAAAATTGAATTTCTATATCAATGTAAACTTGCATTTAATTTCTAAGGATATGTATGAATTGAAATAATAGCGCATTTCCCCTGTTCTTCCAAGGCTGGGGTCTGGTGCGTTGGCAGGCGCATACAAGGCCAGGATGCATTTCAAGGCCCTCCCGGCGGAGAGCAATCTCCCAATTTTCTCACACCAAGGTTTTTGGCAGAGATTTTAATGGTTTTATGTTCTGGCAGGCAGTACTGGCATGGCACAGAATCTTGAGCGTGAATGCAATAAACTGGCATGGGGTGAATGGTTATGGCAGCCAGCCGTCAGTTCTATCTCACTTTAAACATACCATTTGTAATGAGCCCTTAAATCGTGCTTGGAAAATGTCTAATGTAACCAAATAACTCTTTGAATAAGACAACTCTAACTAAATCCAACAACAACCAAATTACGTTTTTATTACATCTTTTTCAGCTTTATACGTCTTTGGTCAATATCTGATTAAATTATTTCTTTGAGTTTTGTGCTGTATCTATATAGAGATGTTTAGTTAAATTGTACTCTTACTGCAGTCTGTTATGTGCGGGTCAGCCAGAAAACAAAGTTTACTATACCCCTCACTATATAAAAAATTTTTGATCAAAGAAACACATACATTGAAAAGAGCAGTAAAACCCAGGGGTGCCTACACTGGGGGGGGGGGGATGGAGGGGCTCTTTGAAGAGGGGCAGAGGGGTTAAGTAGTGCCCTAAAATATAAGAAAATATTATAAAATCTTATCCATAATTGATGATTACATATTAAAAAATATTGGAACACCAGCAAAAACGAAAAGGCTGAAAAGTTTGTCTGTGACAAGGTGGGCCACAAGAGGGGGCGGGGCAAATATAATAGTGGATAAACAAAAGACCTATTCCCTCAAAAGTCTCCAGCAACCAAAGAAGGATAAATCTGTATTAAACTTAGTGGGCAATCAAAATTTTACAACCAGCCCATTTATAACAGGTATGATTTTCATAAATCCAAATATTGTGAATAGCGACAAAGCCATTTAACATCCATTTTATGTATGGATATTTTTGTCAACATTTTCTCTATGTTAAGAATTATTGATGGTTGAAAAACTCAGCTGTATGGTTGGCAAATATCCATGTTAATATTTTATTATGTTACCCCACTCTTATCCCCCCAACCAGGAATACTTGATCATGTAAGTAGAAAAATTCTATGATTTGCCCTCAACACCAACACTGTCCCTCCTGCCCTAACCTTGTGCAGGTGTCCCTGGTAAAACCTAGCCTGCATGCAAACTAAACTGGTTTTCCCAGAGATGAATCTAACTGATTGGAAATTTAGTTCATTAGAAAACTCAGTGTTTCTCTCCCAGTAGAGTCTGCAAATTCAGTGACAAAAACTGCGTCAAAGGTCACGCGCAGTTCCCACTGGGAATCATTCCTGATTGGTAGAAACTTTTCCCATTGTTATTGTGAAATACAAATGGGGAAAGTAAAGCCTGAAGGAGGAATATTAGTTGCAGTTGGAATTCCTGCCTCCTTGGAATTGCTTCAATTAATTATGATCAAAGAAGTTTCTTTCAAGTTTCCTCTAAGGACTTGCCAAGACATTCATTACAGTGCCCAACAGCCCACAGCAAAGCCAAGTTTAGAGAATTTAGATCAATATTTAATAGCCTCTTGTTTTTACCATAAGAGATTGTCTTTTTTAATTTACATTTCAATCAATCTTTTCCAAAAACAAAAATACAAACAACTTGTCTCAATCAATCAAGGTGGACCTTCGGCGTACAGTTGACATGGAATGCACCCTGGAATATACGGTGGATAGAAAAACACGGAATGCACATGGACAGGGGGAAAGGGACGGGATTGGCAAAAACTCTGTCAATGGGCAGTTACAGGGATCACTAATTGGTCACTGAACAATCAGAATGATACATATAACGCCAACGAACTTACCATACCAAGTGCCGCTTCCCAAAGAAGAAACTTTCCGCTGCCATTTCTAGTCTCACTCACTTGTTCGGGCTGATTGTGGCCTTCTCCGTCCGCCATTGAAGAAACCTCGATATCAGTTCAAGGACAGGGAAACAAAGAGTACAAAACAGTAAATACAAGAGTTTGGTCGAGGTTTGTTCCATGATTAAAAGTGGAGACCAGTTGAATGAGATTGTAGAGTACTTGGCAGTAGCAAAGATGATATTTACTTTAAAAGAGCTAACGAGATTTGTCCGACTTACAGTTTTTGAGTTTGCTGTGATGATAGTCACGCTATTTATTTTTAGCATTTTACTTGCCCTTAAACTTGACAACATCGTTACACTCTCTTGGTGGGAGGTTTTTATACCATTATTTGCGTGCGACGGATTAATTGCCTATTTCGACATTATTGTCTTTATACGGTTGTACGTGGATGCAGAGGAAGAATTCGCATTCAAAAGATTGATATTGAACGGTGCTATTCTTCTTCTGGTTTTCATTTACAAAATTCTTATGTGTCAAAAACTTACAGGAGGGAACGACTTACAATACTCTCTGATTCACACACCAATCTTTATTCTCATCCAAGGACTAATGATGCGTTCATGTGTCATCCCTGACAAGTAGATGACAAACTGTTGATTCTTTACCCTATAAACATGGTGCATGATGGATGCTAGAAAGACTTCAGAGAAATGAAATTTCAAAGACATTTTGAAATGTAAAACACATTTATGTTCTTTGCTGCCTAATAATGGCATTTGTCAGTTTACATTCTCAGATGTAGGCACACGTGGTGATTTTCCTGTGGCTGCCACTCTATAAATAAAGGCACGTGTTCAACCTGACAGCTACCATTTCTAGCACATCAAAGTTTTCATTGATGATGATTGATGGCAGGACAGAGATGCATTGCCCAGGCCCATACACACTGTATAGAAATTCTACCCAGCATGTGAACATATCACATTCCATAACAATGTGGCTGGTTTGCTCTAAACAACTTTCTATGCATTGAAACCAGCTATGTTTACATCAAATTAATTTTGTCCCTGTAGTAGTGTTATGTTTTGTTTTCCAGTTGTTTTGACAACAGCCTTTTCTTAACCATGTGCATGTTTAAACTTGTGTGGTTCTTCAAAACTTCTACAGTGAGCAAGATTTCAAGTCTGGCCTGCAAGCTTTGAAAATGAATATCATCCCTTTTCTGGATACAATCCAGAATACATTTATTTAAAAGTTGTAGACTTTTTCAGGTTTAGTTAATCATTTTTAACAATCTGACAGCACAAAAGATGTAACCTGACCATAGGACTTCACAAATTTGATATTGAACATAGTTTGTTGCCAACAAATGATCTGGGATTCTTGATTAAGATAGAACATACTTTTTCTTGCATATTTAATTCATTGGTTTGGGAATCACACAATATGCCATAAGATATTGTCAGTCCTTGTGAACGTTTAAAAGAGGCAGGGGGCGGATCCAGAGCAAATTTGAAGGAGGGGTAGTTGGAGCGCTGACAATTTTTCAAAAATTGGTGTCAAGAATACGCTGTATACAACAATTTCAGATCCATTTTGGAAATAAACAACATAACTTTGAGGTAATTCTTGAAGAAAATTAACCTATTGGTCTCAGAAACTTTTTCACCTGATTCTCAGTTTTCAAAAGGGGCGCGCAATTTCCAAAAAAGGGCGCGCAATTTCCAAAAAAGGGCACCAAACTTGCTTCAACTCGTTGAGGGAGGGGCAAGTGCCCCTAGTTGCCCCCCTCAAATCCACCATTGAAAAGAGGAACTGATAGACACCAACAGGAATAAAACAGTTTTAATCATTAGAAATAGAGTGCTAGGGAGACTTTAACCCCAATAATTATGTTCACATTATTTCCATAAATATTTAATAAGAAAACACAGCGCTTACTCTTTTACTCCTCAAACCTTTATTTTGTTGACTCAGTTCTGGGGAAGGTACATTTGATTTTTTAGAGAGGTAGCTTAAAACAAAGTAAATATGAAAGGAACAATGCAAACAGATTGATAACAATAAAATGTAATATATATGATTATGCTAATCAAAAAAGAGCTCAATCAAGATATTTAAATGAAATATATATGATTATTCTAATCAATTAAAATTATTATGATGAAGCTGCCATTGGCTCTAATAAAGCATCCTAAAATAAGACAAAATATAAGTTTATATCATCTTAACATTTTTTGTTAGATCATCTCATACCATCTGTAACTCATTTAATCTTTGGTTTAATAATTAAATTGATCATTAAATATGTAATGTTTTTCATATTTTTATGGATTACTTTCATTAGCTGTTTATTTTTTTTGTCATCACAAGATTTATTTAAACTGGCAGACATCCTGATACTTCCAAGATTCATAAGTAACCTGTTTTTTTGTAAATATTTCTCTCTGCTTTTGTCAGTATAACATAGAAGTAAATTAACAAAATATGTCTCTTTGTATATAGAATTAAGTAATGATTCTAGTGAATTTAATTTAAAAGTTATTATTGCTGCAATTTGACAAACAAAGGAACATTGACTTGCTTATGCTATATATTCTAGCGTGTAAAATTGAAGTTCACTATTTTTCTATATTAGAAAACATATCAACCTTTTTTAATACAAGTAATGTTTCAACATCAACAAACGTTGCAAAGCTTTATTTTTAAGAAAAGCTGTGAAAACCATTTAAATTAGTCAACATTGAGGATATCAAATCTTCCAAATTACACAGAAAAAAGGAAACTACCTCGAAATCTTCTGTATGTAATGTTGAATTTTTTACAGATTGTTTTACCAAAAGTTACACATTGTGTACAACAGCAAATTACATGAAACTGTTCAAAAAACTTTTGCTTAAAGCTTTGAGTATCAGTCACTAACCACATCAGTTGTTGACATTATTGTATATTTTGCTTAATACCAGAGACCAATCCAGGGTGAAGTATAGTCTTTGACATGGCAAATAAAATTAGTGGTGTGTTAATGCTTAAACTGTCAGTATACACTTGGCACAAGTGAATCTAAGCCATTGGTGCACAGAATATTTTGAGAAAAAACGTTCAGCACACAGGGCATAGCAGATTTACCCTGAAGACCAAAATGATCTTACATTAAACCAAAATGTTACCGTTAACAATTAATGTATTGATAACTATCAAGCAGGTGGGAGACTCTCTACTGGTGTATGGAACTTGAAGTCTGGTGGAAACAGTTCAGCAGCTTTAGGTAGAAGAAGTTTGTATGATTGACGAATTGTAACTTCTGCTACACCAGCAATATCACCAATATCTAGAAAATTAAAGGACAAGGGTTACTCAGAAAAATTGCTAAACAAAAGGGTGAAAAAATTCTGATATAACTGACTAAATACTTAAATAGGACTAATTATTACTAATAACAAAAGAAAGATTTATGACTAACAAAATAAAATGATAGACTATGCCTAGAAACAAAATGCCTATTATCTAAAATTTACAGTCTCAAAAATCTTTAAAAAGATTGGCAAAACGTTTTAGAACCCTGCCTGAGTAACATCTCACCTATCAATTATACTTTTTACAACTCATACCTTTTTGTGTACGTTTGTCTTCTGATGCTTGTGATGCCAGGTAAATTGTGGCTGCTGCAACTGACACTGGACTGCGGCTATAAAATGATTAATTGGTAATAGAAGCAGGACATAATCATTGAAATGCAATTTATTCCATTTATGAAATCATTTGCTAACCTACAATCTTTGGAATTATATCATCAAAACAATAAAAAGACTAGTCAATGATTTCCAATCAGCTTCCCAAAAGCTATGAAAGATAAGAGCAGATTCAGAAATTATAACTTCTTGCACAATATTTTGCACATTCTGAGTGTTTGAAATCAATCAATGCGCCTGAAATCCAATTCCTCTATTCTGTTGTTTTGAATAAAACATGTGAGAGAGTAAAAGCTAGAAAGTAATAGGAGATGACCAAAAAGAAGAAAAAGAAAATATCATTTATATTGGAAGGAAGGAGACAAAAAGAAACAAAAGAGTAGTAAAACAAAAAAATCTAACAATTAGGGCTATCATCATCATGAGTATTAAATTGTTACACTTTTAATCAGCATTATAACATAAGCTTTAAAAATGACACCTATCTGTCAAGATTATGCAGAGCCAAAGAGGTTGCCAAAGAAAAGGTGCAATTAAACTGATCATATTTGTAAGCTAAACAATCTAGGCATTCTGCGTACCCGAGAAGCTTTTTCAAGAAAATGATTTCTTATGTAAACAGAGCCACTAAATTATAAAAAAGTTTCAGCATAAAAATGAAGAAAAATATTGTTATCTATTTCTAAGAATAGAATTATTAACATACTCACCCAGGAACAAGATCTAACTCTACAGCACGTTTTGCAATATAACTAGCAGCTCGCTGCACTGATGAAGGTAGTCCAAGATTTGAACAGAAACGTGACTGTATAGAAATAATAATGAAATAATGATTAGTAGAAACTTTGGAACTATAAAGCTACAAAAAATATACATTAACTTCAATCAAACCCTGTTTGCCAAGAATATAGATACTGCAGGAAAGATGGGAAATAAGGGCGCTACTGGGTTGTTTTTGATTGGAATTGGCCACCTGGAGTTTTGCACTTGAAAATACACTCTGAAAAATTTCCAATCAAACAAGAAGTCCTTCGAGCTCAGCCCTGTCCAGACTCTTCTACAGCCCCTTGCAATCCTGTACCAAGCCCCAAAAGCCCCCCCTCCAAAGACCCCTTATCAGACTCTGGCCCTCAAGCAAAATTTGCTAGTTGACTGTGACAGAGTCACTATCCATTACAAAGCAACATGATTAAAGCTCACATGGCTTTAAGGACTATCGTTAGAAACATTATGTTTGTTTGCTCTCCAGTTGTTTGTTTTGTTATAAAATCGCATGGAAAGTTTAGTTTCCATCTCTCAAATGAGTGATTTGTAGCGATTATGGAAGTGATGATTCCATGGAGCCTAAAATGCTGTGTTTCTAGTGCTGGAGACAATGTCACTCACAGCATTATGACAACAGGTTGATCACCATATCTTTGACTAGGCAGGCGCAAATTTTAAACAGAAAAAAAGCATACCATGAAATCTCCTGATGTTATAAGATCAACACTTGTTTCCAGTGCCCTTAAGATCAATTTGAAACAACGACCAATCTCTTTCTTTGAAATTTTACTAATGGCACAGATTTCTAGATAAAACATAAAAAGCAAAGATTGAACAGTTATGTAACAATTATCCTTTAAAAGGATTGCAGTTATGGGAAGAGGGTGTTAATTTGATTGGAATTCATGATAAAACATTAGCTTTGACTATCTTCTATTCATGTACCTTAGTGTATTGATGGGAAGCTATGATGGCGCGCCTTCCACCCACCTCTAATATAAATGTAACATTAATGAACAATTCTGAAAATAGCACTTTTGGATAGGGGCTAGCTATCTAAAAGTCTCCATTTCAAGTACATTGTTTTCCAAGTTTTAACACCTATCCTGTTCACATTTATGAACCGATCATTTGCAAATAGTTAAAATTATTTTTTCAGCAATTGAAGGTGGGGGCTAATTGACAATTGTTACTTGCAGGATGGGGGCTGCTTATAGGAGGGTGGGGACAATTTTTAGGATTTCACTTACAGAAAGAATGGACTATCAAAACCAAAAAAGTAACATACACTTTATGGAAAATTTCTTGCAATAATGGCTAAGTCAGTTATGAAATCAAGGCCACTAAAACCAGTATGCTAGGTCTTAAAAATGTTAAGATTCTGTAAGGGTTAACAAGTGATTATTTGTTAAAGGTAATGTGTCCATATAAAAGGACTGGGTATACCCAACATGTCAAGTAACATCAAAATAACAGTTTGCAATTGGTCAGTATTCTTGCGATGCAAAACTGCTCACATGAAAAGCTAACCTCACAGCAGGGTAGATAAATAGAAAGACAGTAATGGCTGGGATGATGACATGAAAAATCACATGTTTCTGACAACCCCCGCAGAGTTGCTTGCTTTAGCTGGACACATTACCTTTTACTTTGCAAAATTCTCATTTAGAACATCTGGGGTAAAGAATTCATACCAATAGCATTAACAAGAAACTTTTCACTAATTATCAGAACACCAAACATTAAGTTTCTTAGAAAGTTACTCTTCTAATAAAAAAAGCTTACATTATACTGTTTGATTACTTGAGTAGTCATGTTTATTAAAACTTTTAACAATAAAACTTGAACAGTATATTCTTAACTAAAGAAGATTTAATTGAATTTAAATAAGTATTGAATATTTTTTGGATTTCCTTTGCCAACAAAACAAAGATAGATACAGCAAAAACGAGATTGGATGGAAATTTGGGCAGAGGTTTAGAAAAAGCATTCAATTTTTTATTTACCTTTGAATGTCCGTGGAACCCCTTCTTGCCTGCAAGCAATAAAAAGGCACGCAGACGCAATAGCATCATTGCTTCTGCCCTTTAATGTCTTTTGGTCATGGACTTGTTTAAACAATGTCTTTGCTCTGTCCTGTAAACAAGAATAAAATTATCAACTTTCAGCATACTTTTTTGTGGGGGTTTTCAAGGGAATGAATAACACACCAAATAAAAGATGCAAAACTTTTTAATCTTGGTCTTCCAGAAATGGAAAGCCTTACATAAATAAAGATACGGGAACAACATATTTTAACAGATCTTTCTGAAACTTTCATCATATAAGATAGATAGGGCCCAGCTAGCACACCAATTAACTTAAGTTAGTACTAATGCTTCTGGGATTGTTTGTGTAGTACCTTTTTGGGTACCTAAGCTATCTAAATTTCAGCTGTGCCCCTGTTTAGTGCAACATTTCAGCAATAGGTTGTTAAATCAATTTTCTAAAAAAAATTTAAAAAAAAAACACAAAAAACATGAAACTTTAAACAAGACAATAGCACTCTCCAAGTACATCATCTATTTATAAATCTCCTGGAATCTTTTTACCAAATTATCCAATAAAAGAAACTTACCACAATTTTCGCAGGTAAATTTATCCTGTCAGCCATGATAGTAATTTCTCTAAATGCATTTAAGAGACTTCGGTCTGACCCACTTGTCTGAAAGCAAGAAAGTATGATTTTATTGTTGAAATTTTCCATTTAAGAAACTTTCAGAAAACTAAGACATAAAACATAAGAATTTTTCTTTTAACCAACAAAAGAGAGTACAGTTTAAAAACAAAAGAGAGTAATAACAAAACTGAAAGTGAATAAACTTTATAAGCATGTGACCATATTAATAATGCTATGAGCCAAATGGCTTGAACAAAGCCTAGTGGAACAACTAATATATAATCCCCTAGCTGGATAGCTAACATGTTAGTTGAAATTTTCAGAACATGAAAGTTGTTGCTACATAAAAAAAGTAGCTGCTATGCTAGATTTTTTAAGAAGCTATCGTTTATTTAATAGAATTCAAAGGATAGATTAGAAAACAAGCATTTAAGGTGTTTTTCCCTTTCACACTTTTGAAGAGATTATTTTTTGAGCAAATTTAAAGCTCTTCAGTGCCAGTGTAGCACAGAGAGCTTAGCCACCCATGGGCAGTTATGACAAAGTTGTGCCTTTAAAGCCTTCCAGCAGATGCTAATTATGTAACTGTATTTTGCACATTTTCAAAGCACTGCCTATTGGTAGTAAATTGATTGCAAAGGATAAATAAATAGCATCTGTTAACAGACCTTGTGAGTACCAAAATAGCAGGGGCTTAATTAGACAGCATTCTTAGTTGTACAGTTCAATAAGTAGTTAACTACAGTTTGAAAAAAGAGATTTGTTTGTTCAAAATGCATGAAGCAAGTTCTGTTAAAACATTGTGATTTTTGCTATTTATTTGTCATTATCATGCTTTGTCATTTGCCTATTTGAAGCTTTGTCTCTTAAAGCATATTATATGTTTGGAATTCAGTTTGAAGAATGTCAAAACAAAAATAATACCAGACATCATTGAATATTGTCAATAACAAAATTTGGTTTTCACAGTTAGTTTCAGACAGCAAAAACATGCTAGATGCTTGACCGATCAAGCTCCGAGCTCAAGTGCCAATCCTTGCAAGTTGTTGATTGGTAGTTAATTCATTTTAAAGTCATGCATAAATAGTTATTTGTTGTGATCAAATGGTGTTATGACGTTTTAAGGTTTTTAAATCTCTAAAAAGCTGTGTCCTGTGATTGTTACAACTCAAGAAAGTATTAATCTGTATAGCCAGTTTCTTGGAAGTGAGTTTAGCATGAGCTGCACAACTCCATAGAATACACCCATAAGCCAGGTGTGAGTTAAATAAGCACGGGTGAAGTGATTGACAAGTATGTGATTTCTTCTGAGTACTCCATACATATTTGTTATTGATAAGAATGCCTCAATTTTTTCAACAGCTGACTCTTAGCTAAAATAACTTTTAGAAATGTCTTTGATTCCATGCAGCTGTTGAAAGTTTTTGTTTTTTAACAAAATGTGCAAATATCAATTGATTTTGAAAAAGGTCTCTCTTACTAATAATATTGCAGCCTGCTATTATGATCACATTCAACGCTCAGCCACATATTGCAAATACCAAATAATTTAAGTTATGAACTACAATGTACATCTGCTAGTTACCCCACTTCTTGTGTTTTGGTACTTTGAATAAGACCGAAAATCTGCAGCAGACCCTGAGTTCCTATCACTCCCAACCATGGTTGATAAATCATTTCCATCCAGTAAATGATTCTAAAGAAAGATAAAAGAATGATTCTAAAAAACAAAGAAGTTATGTAGTACTACTAAAAGTCTACCAATACTTTATATTCATGGAATATTAAAGAGCAACAAAATATTTGCCTATATTGCAGTCATATTTTTGGCAATTTTGTGAAGGATGAAAGACGACCTGAAAAAGACAATTTTTTATAAAAAATTGTTATAAATCCAATTTTTTTTGGTACCTTTCTTGAAACAAATTAAAATAATATTTTCCTATAAAAATACCGCCTTTAAAGTAAAGTTTTGCTTTGAAATTTTGGCTGGACAAAGTATTGAAAAGAAAAAATTGCAGGATTGCACAAAAATTTGGCATATCTCTCTTCAAAATAATGCAGGGAATGTTGTAATGCAAGGAAGTTATTCATATTTGTGCATAAACAATAATTATCATCTATATTCATACTTTACAGTTAGGTACACATGTACTTCAATATAAGATTCACTAAATCCTAAATACTATTTCTAATGTGTCTTTTTCCATAGAGAAATTATTACCTCTGATGCTCCCACACGTGATCTGTCAGTAGAGTTACTTTCATTGCTAAATGTCCTCCACTCAGAGCCAACATCTATCACCCTGCAAAAATACACAGTGAATGTGGAAATGTAGGAAATACTGCCTTTACGTCTGAATGCATACTCAGGCTAATTGTGAAAGGATTTTTGCCTACTTTTAAATCATTATAACCATCCCTTCCACTCTGAGTAGTGTCCAGAAAAAAACGATGTTAGGTTTCAGCTTTCCATGCCACCTTCAAATTTTGCATTGCCCATGGCTTATTTAAACACAGAGCAATTTAGAATTCCTTATTGTCATATAATATTTACAATTACATTAAGTAGAAAAATTTTCAGCAAACATTTGGACAGTCTAAGACTAAGATTGAACTCTTGAGACAAGGCAAGATTCTAAATTCAATATCTAGAGCTTCTAGATTCTGTTGCCTAGAGACAAGGGTTTTAAGCTGTGGGGCCATTAATAACATACAATACTGGAGATCACTTTTTGGTAACACTCAATAAGAGAATTTTAGCATATCTTGACTACAGATAATATTCCAACCTAATTGGATGTAATGAATCCTCTACATTCAAATTGACCCCTAGAGGGACATTGCTTCACAAAGACATTTAGAATGAGATAATTCAATACCTGTCTCCCACAACTAGTCCACATTCTGGGCAAACCATGTCGCCAGCTCTGTAGTCTTCCAGTAATGTAGCATTAGGATGGTTGGGGCAAATTAATGTGTTTCCAGCCTTTCTACGAGCCAATTGATAACAAAGTTCATAAACATTGTTTTAAACTGCTCATATCCAGAGCAATAATCACCAAGTAATTAAACATTACTAAAAAGATTGTTCATGAAAATAAAAAATATTGATGAAAAAGCCTCTACTAGGGTTAGAGATGTACAAAAACAATAAACTTCCTTTGACATGTAACCTGGTGATTTCTGATTATGAAATTTTACTTTGGTATACTCAGTAAACTTCTCATAACATCTTAGGGCAAAGAAATGGTTGAGATAGCAAAATGTTTTGGTTATAAGGGTATTTTCAAATGAAAATTTTGGGCAAGGGGAATCTATATCAGTTTTGACTTAGCAAATGTTGGTGTTATCAGGTTTTGAGTTATTGGGAGGTTACTGTAATTGCATTTCTTTATCTTTTTTGCAAACAGTATCAAGGCCAAGACGGCGCATTACCGAATTACAATTCAACAATTGCATAATTAAACACATATCAAAAGTATATAGTCAATCTGGGTAAAAAATATGCATGCCCCTCTGTGGGGAAAAATTATGCACCTCACTTTCAGCCATGCCCAATCACTTATACCATTTTGCTTATCGTTCCCAGATAGCCTAGAGAAGGCCTGTCAATTTGACCTGCTTTTCCCTTCTGTAAGCATTCTTGATTTAGAATAAAGCGGAATTGAATGTTTACCCTATAAATTGGCCCAACACAAATGTTTTGTTGGAAATCATTGGACTTTCTTATTGTCGCTTCAATAACTGTCAAGCCTACAAAGTCAAGCATTTTCAGTTGTTCTAAGGGATTAGCCTTTTGACCCATGATAGTTACATTTGCTTGCTATCTTTTGTTTTTTCTACATGGCATGTGTATTTTTGGACACACTATTTTTGAGCACATGGGGCACTGTTGAGTTTGATTATTTTTATAGGCACAACCCCCCCCCCCCCCCCCCCCACTGACTACAGATTTACAATTTACAATAACAATTAGATAACATTACTTTCACAATTTTCAACATTTAAATCAAGAATAAATTGAATTGATAAAGAGGTTTTGTCAATATGGTATCCAGCAATAAACAGAAGATAACCCAACTGGCAGATTATGATCAATGTTGACAAAATGTTGGATGAACCAACAGCCCTATACCTCAGATGTGGGTGGGTAGAAATCATTTTAAGTGCCAAGTTCCCAACAAATATACATTAACTACAAAAATTTTCGTCAGATAATTTCTCAGAATTTGGCTCAACCTCCCAGGCAGCAAGTCAGAAAAACCAAATTAAAGCGGTTATTTACTCAGTTTATGCAAAGGTGGGGTCAACAGAGATGCTTTTAGCATTCAAAAAGTTTCTACTCTAGATCCAAATGGTATGACAATTTATGTAGAAGTGTGAATATAAGATTTGGAAAACATAAGACCATCTCCAATAGGAAATGTTGGTCTGGAAAGTTTGCTTCTGTTAAGTTCAAAATTTGGGTTGAAAAATGCAAATACCTTGAACGAATCAAAGAAATAGTACAGTTAAGTAAAAGAAGACAGAGGTGGAACCTTTTGAAACCAGCCACAAAAGACAGAGCAGGTAGCCAGGGTGGTTAGATTGGGTGGGGGGGGGCAAAAGCATGTTTATCCAGGGAGAATTGGAGTCCACACCCGTCAGAAAAAGACTTTACTTGAATACATTTTTTGCCATGATTGGCACCTGTCCCTCTTGCCTCCCTCTCGCTACGCAACTAAGAACTATTTTTATTGAACAATGATGATAATGAAGTTAGTTCAAGAACTGACAATGGTGATGATGATCATGATGAGATGCAAAATCGATTACCTCAACACAGAACGGAGAATAGGAATGGATTAGATAGCAGCAAAATTTTAACATTGAACAAAACAGGAATCTTCTGTTTCAAGTCAATGTTGTAATTTTTTAATATACACATAAGCATTTATAATCATAGTTAAAATCTTCATGTTGAAATTAGTCTGTGCAGAAAATCTAACTTTGTTTAGACAGTCAAGCCACAAATTACTCCTTTTTCAAAATTTTGATTTTCCAATAACATGCAATGGAATTTGCTGCTCCAGTGAAAACCACTGGGCAAACTTTTAAAAAATATCTCGCGATATTTTAAGTTACTCGCGATTTAGCAGTCCAAACGACATGAAGTTTCCAAAAAAATAATTTTAGCATGATAATTTTAAATCCGAGGTCCATTTTTGATAAAGGACTGTAGATATCGTAAGCAAACTCGACAATGTCAACCCGAAACAAAAAATTGTTCGAGCGGAGGATACTATTTGCTAATCGACAGCGATGCTAGCCTATTGCTGCCATGTTAAAAGAATTTTGAATCCGACTGCATTTCAGGTAGATGCATAATTTTAGACTCTAACCATAGTAGAAATTTTGAAGGGAATTATTCTTCGACCCTCAGTACGGCCTAATCTCATTTGTCGGCGAGTAATTTTTGGATACCATGACCCGTTAACATAGTTTTAATAGTAGGAAAATACGTTCAGTTATTATTCTACGAAATCGAAGTTGATGGAAATAAATACATTTATTACCTTCTAGACATATTGCTGTATCTTTTTCTTTACTTCTTTACGTCTAGTGATGTTCATCAACAAGTTTGCTAGTATGAAATAAAAACCCCAGTAAATAGCCTCGATTTGAAATAATACCTGAAACCGAAAAAGAGTCATGCAAATAATGGACGAAGATTGTCTGCAATTTTCAAATTTCATTGTACATTGGGTCATTTTCTGTTTTTGACGAGAAATCTGTTTGTTTGAATTCTGAATATGGTTAAAGATTTTTGAAAGGCTCATCTACATTTGTAAAATGAGTAAATTACCCAAGAAATTATGGAGGGATGCTGCAACAGTTATAGTAGCTGCAAAAAATGCCAGTGTTCTCCAATTTTGCCAGAGTCAACGAAAGACTGAACAGCTAAATAACTACAATTCCAAGACCAATGACTATAGCTTGTTAATGTTAAAGCGACATTCTCAAAGTAACTTCATGGTAAATGCCCTTAACACCTTTTCGAATCTTGAATGAGTGAAATAGCCAGATGCTTTTTTTACAATTTTGCCTTTGACTCAACTGTTAAGGAAAAAGCTAGAAAGAGTCACAATTTCATGATAATATTTGACAATAGTTCAATTTTTCTAGCTATAAAATTGAAATATTGTCAAATATTATCATGAAATTGTGACTCTAGCTTTTTCCTTAGCTGTTGAGTCAAAATGTTTTGATGTGTTTGTTAATGAAAGCTGAAGGGAGCAGCCTTGGAGTGTTGTCATTTTTCAGAGTCAATGCAAAGTTGCAGGGGATGAATCCAGTGTTTGTAGTAATACTGTACACTTTGCAATTTTTGCTGTTCCCCATTCCAACAACAAAGTGGAGTTTTCGTTCATGAATGTTTCGGCTTACTGTATTACCCCTGCTGCCAACGTAACCCCCCAAAAAGTGGTAACATTTCTTTTTTCAGCTTTCAGCTTTCAGTAGGAGTCAGGGGCAGCACCATGGGGTGGACTGGGCTGGACATGTCCACCCCACTTTTTTTAAGATTGATTTTCTGATTTTTCCAGAACTGGACTGAAAACATAAGGGGGGATGTGAGTTTTTCTTCTCTGGGAACAAAACCTTTTTTCTATTGTGATGGTCATTTACGGTTCTTCTTCAGACTTTTGCTGAGATAGAGTATGATGTGTTTGGTCATTTTTCCCGTAAAGAGTGAGAAACTGTAATGAAGATGATCTACAGAACACAGCTTTATCGTGCTAAACAGTTGATTCTTAGAGTGTGATTATTGCCTTCCTTCCTTGTTAAAGGATTTAAGCAGTAATTAACTTGTGCCCAAACACTTTTTAAGCTGTAAGGATAATAAAGTTGCACCCTTTATCAGTTCATTCATTGTCCACCCCATTGTTTTAGGGCTGGCACTGCCCTTGAAGAAAGTGAATGTGTCATTGATTTTAAGCTATCAAAAATGAATGAATAATAAACAAAATATCAAATGCCATCTTGTAACTCCAAGCAAAGACAAATTAACAAATATTGCAATTAGAGATGTAACCTTTTTATTTAGCTTCCTTTGTATTAAAATATGGGTGGCAGTAGTTGAGGTGTATGTTAGAAAACACTTTGCACCAGGTTTAATCTAATCCATTTGATGTATCAAGACAATTAAAAAAATAATTTTTTGAAACAGCTCATTTTTGGTCTGTATGGGCCTCATAATATGGTTTTACATCACCTGGGTTCAGAAATAGCATCAAAATCAAATTATTCTCAATTTAATCAACATCTGATGCAAACTACTGTCCCAAACCAAATTTATTTTGTTCATATATTAGATATACATGCAAATATTTTTAAAGTATTTCCTCTGTCCAGGCAGGCCAATTCACCCAAAATTGGTTAAAGAGCCTAAAGTATGGGTCAAAATAGTGAAAGATTTGCATGAAATAAGTTGCCTTCCATTTTCAGGTTACATCCAATCAATCTTAAGCCAAAGGTTTTCTAAGGATAAGCTAACAAGTCTCTGCATGCATTCTGAATGGAGCGGAAAAAAAATTAACTTCAACAACATATTGCCTTGGATGGGACCAAAATGAGATAAAGCAATGGATATGGGACTGATAGAGAATAGCTTATTACATAAATATTTTCTTTAAACCTTTAAAAACCTTCTGAAGTATCACTTAGGTTTTTTAATATGAATTTGTTCTGTTTTCCTAAGTTCCAATTTTTCTGGTCACATCCAAACCACATATGGTTTCTGGTTATCTTCAAACCACACATGATAGTGCTACTGGATATATCCAAGTAGATGCATCAATTGTTTTAGTGAATATCAATGTTTACCAGACAAATTATATATTGTATTCCTTTTTTGCAGGCAAATAGGTTTGTCTTTCCTGGTGGTGTGATTGACAAAGCTGACTACTGTGATCAGTGGATTGATATCTTTGGTGCCCAAGGACATTCAAGAAATGAGCTTTTTGAATTATACAAAAATGTAGCAAAACGGCCACCAATGTTTGAAGCATATCACTGCATGCAAGTTATTCCAGATATTGCATTTAGGATTTGTGCTGCTCGGGAAGCCTTTGAGGAATGTGGCCTCATGCTGTTCAAGGCGAACAGAAAGAAGATAGAAGGACTTTTGTCTCATGAAGAAGTTTTGGTTTGGAGAAAGAAAGTGCATAATGATGCATTTGCATTTCTAGATCTCTGCAGGCAGGTTTCTACTTGCATCTTTTTTTATTATTTTGCGTGTTATTCTTCCTTTTCATGGCTGGTTTTAACCCTTATCGAGCTGATTTTTTAAACAGCCCAGGGACCATTAATTTGTTTCCCAACTTAGCAAAAAGTCCATCTAAAGAGAAAGTAATTTTAAATGCAGAATTTATCCGTAGTTACTTCCAGGTGCTCACAGTGTTAGCCCAGGACTGCCTGAGAACAACCAAGAGGGATCTGGTGGTGACATGTCAATTTGCATTTTGTCAGGATTTTTTCTTGTACCAATGATAATAAAGCATTTGATTACACAAAGACAGATATGGTTGTTCAACGTAAACAAACTAGATGAAATTAACTCAAACAATAAGTGTCAGACTTGTGTTTTAGACAGTACAATGTGGTACCTGATATCTGGTCACTGAAAGAGTGGTCCTGTTGGCTTACTCCTGTAGTGCTTGAGAGACGCTTTGACACAATGTTCTACATATACGCAACTGACAACAAGCCAGCCATTGATTATGATGAAAAAGAAATGTCAGATGCAATATGGAGAACTCCTAAAGATCTTCTATGTGACCATATAGGAGGTACTTTGCAACTGCCTGTTCCACAAATTTATGAATTGACAAGATTGGGACAGTAAGTTTCTTATATGTATCTTTTGTCCATTAATCTTCTACTGTCTGGATACAGATTAATTTAAAAAACAATTTTTTAGCCCTCTTACCCAAATAAAATTTGAGTCCTTTTGCAGTAAAGATATATTTTCACCCCTTCGAAACTCGTTTTTTTTCAATGAGCACCAAAGTTTTTACCATTGATATTTGAATTGGCCTCCTTCTTCTGAGTTTTTAGCCTAACTTTAGCAGAGAATGAACCTGAAAAATTAGACACATTGAAAATTAGCTATTTTGCTTTGCCATTTTCATAAGCCCCCACCCTTGTTTAAGCCAAGCCCTTAAATTAATCCCACCCCAAAAACATTCCACATTGACGTATAAAATCACTTTTTCACTGTCTATTTTCAGTTTTGATCTCAAGTTTATAAAGCTATTCTATGCATTTTACATTATTTTGACAATAAGATGATGAAATTATTTGCTTTTTTTAAAAGGTAGCTTTTTATTGCAGATTTCTTACTTTAGAAGAACTGGCAGAATTTTCATTACAGCGAGAATGTCTTGGAACAGAAAGAAACCTGCCCATTAGAGTGAAATTCAACAACGGATTTATGGCAAGTCATTTTGAATCAACCTTAGTTTAAGTTTTGCTTCATTCTCTATCATAGTTAAATTTTTTTTTGGATTAGCGTAGGTCTTATTGATGATCTAAATGGGCATTTATGTGTTTAAAAAATGCTAAAACTATAAACAAGGATTTTAGAACCACAACTCACCACCAGAGTTGGTGCCAGTAGAGTCACATGTTCTGCCCCCTTTGCAGGAGCATGTTAGCCCTTCCCCCTGGTCTTAAGGAAATTTAAGTTTATCAGAGCAAAGAAGGCTGTTAAATCACGATTGGAGTAACATTTAGCTATCCTTACTCCGCAATAACCTTTAACAATTAAATTAGAATGGAATTATCTTTCTGTTTCCTACTGGTATCAAAGTAAGAATATTTTCTCTTTGTTAGATGAAGTACATCATTGTATATTATGCACAATTTTCAAGCACTTATTAAGCAAGATTATCTCTTGTAGTTGGCCCAAAAATAGATACAATAGTAATTACTCCCCAGTTTCCTAAGATCCCCCTCATCCCCCTCAGGTGGCCTTGCCCCCCCCCCATTTTTTCGGGAAGCAAGTAGTTTGAAATTGCAATAGAAGGGGAAAGAATCCTTGGCCCCCCACTTTTGCTAGCCTTGCCCCATTACTTTCAAATTCATGGCGTGGGTCCTGATAGGGTAGGTTTTCACAAAAAAAATTTGAAAGAGGTATATGCATCTTTTATAATTTCAAAGAGAAATATATTAAGACTGCAAAGAAATGCTGGGGATGGGTCTGTTTTTCTTCATTTCTTTTTTCTCTTAATTTCCTTTTTTCTCCGGTTTTGATTTTGGTTGTTTGACCCACGATTTAATTCAATTTCTAGAGTATTTCACCTGGAGACCATTTCTATACAACCGACCCTGTAGAATTTGAAAATAGAATCTGTGCCAAGCATGGCCCAGTATCTGGAAAAAGTCCGTATGAAGTTGACTTGAGACTGGAGGACTTACAAGATCTTGAAAATGTCCATCGAATGGAATTCAAGTCACTGAATGATTTTAGAATCACCTGTAATCACCGAAGGCATGGTCATAAAAGTATAGATTTTGCATCTGAAGACTTTATTAGAGCAAAAGAGGTTTCATCAAAATTATGAAGAATTTAAAATTTATTTTCATTCTTAATCTAGATTTAAATATGTATTCAGCGCTTGTTTGTAAATGGCTCACGTGGTAAGGCTCACTTGATGATTACTGATTTCTTTGAGTGGGGGTATATGAGGGCTAGAAGCCTCTGGCCAGGGCCGTTGCTTTGGGGCTTTGGGGGTGAGACAACCCCCTTTGAAAAAAGTTGCGTTCCAAAAGCGAGTAGTTTTTGTCATCTCTGCAAGCTTCTTCGCCAAATTTTCATCCTTATCAGAAAATGAATGATGGCACAACCACTTTGACTGCAAATGAGAACTGGACACCCTGACCCTTCCCCTTCAGTACAATAGCTAGCAACAGCCAATGGTAAGGCTTTTCGCTGGTCCTTTATTTAAAGTGTATTAGAAACCATATTGAAACCCTTTTCAGGGCAAATTTTCAGGGGATTTTGTCACAGAAGTTTTCAGTGATTTGTCAAGGAATTTTTGGTGCAAAACCTGCTAATTTCGCAAATTTTTGTGACGGCCTTTTTGGGGCAAAAAGACAAATATCGCTAATAGTTTCTAACACACACTTGGCAAAAAGGAAGGTCTAAATAAGAAGCTCTTGCGCAACCTGTATGCTCAGCTGCAGCTGTCTTGAGAACAGGGGCGGACACTTGATCAAATATTGGGGGGGGCAAGCCTATTGTTTTAATAAGATGACGTCACATGTCCCATTGTTCTAGAACAAAAGACCATTGTCCCCGCCCCTCGCCCCCCCCCAAGTGTCCGCCACTGCTTGAAAAATTGTGTTTTGTATTTCCATGCAGTATGATATTAGCCTGTTTTAATTCATGATGATTACTACTCAATTAAGAAAACGGTTTTCTTCTATACGCTCAGTTTAAATCCTTTTTAACATTTAAGTCTTGTCAAATCCTCATATTGACTTATATCTATTGTACGTAGCAATAAATACGTAAACGTCACTTAAAACGATGTTCAATTTTTATGTGCTGGTTTTTACAAGTGTTTTAAGTGAAGAAAATTCATATAACTTGGCATCACTGATATTTTTTCATTAAATTCTTCTTTCTGATGCATTTGTAACTAAGTTTATATTGCGTCACAAATTATTCTGTTGGTGCTTACTTAGGTCTTTTTATGCGATTGGAAATTTGCAACAGTAGACTCGAAGTTCTGCGAAGCAAAACCAAGGCAAGAGTCTTCTTTCGAATTAAGCAATACTTTTTCAAGCGATTTGAGAGCATAGCTTTTACGGAGGGAAATCAGCAGCGGGGGCAAGTCTTTGTTTTATAAATGGGAGGACATTTGCCTATTGTTTAACACAATGGCACTGGGGTTGGAGAGGCAATTACCCCTAGTTAGTATGTTTTAGAGGCCCTGTTTGACACTTATTTTATGGATGAAATTGTTTGTTTTGCCGCGGTAATTTTAGGTGTACCGCAACAACATTAGCCAAAAGTGTGTGGCATTGTACGTTAAAACCTAACTGGGTTACCACGGGCACGAAGCCAAGGGGGCACGTGGGGGGCAGCCCGTCTAGATTTTTTTCCACTCTGTGCCCGTCCAAAATTTTAGTATGAAAACAAGTTGTCTAAAAAGGTAGATAACGGCGTCTTCCTACATGACTGTCGTAAAAAAGTCGGTCTCAAGTTAAAACCAATATCGATTGTGCACCAGTCCACACAATAGTGCTTCGCTTCGCTCGGTTGACAGGCAGATTCGGCGTTCCCGCCAGGGGCGTCGCCAAAGGAGGGTGCTTTCCTCCAAAACTTTGTCCGTCGGTACATATATTTTTCTCACCTAGTCTAGTTATGATCATTTTGTTACAGTTTTAATGTCTTAAGATTTCTGTAGCAGCCCAACTTTCAGAGAAGTTGATATAAAATTACTAATCTTATGACTACACCCACTTTCTCTAAACTTTTTAGCTTCGACCCTGTTGCCCGCCCCCCTTCTACTGATACAAACCCCAATTTCACATCTCTTGGAAAAATTCCTGGTTACAAAACTGCTGTTAAATAATCATACTTGTTAAGCAGTCTATCTGTGCAATTGCAGACATAAAATAAATATAATTGTTGGCAACGTTTAAAGGGAGGAAGTGAGAGCCGAAGATGTGCGTTTGAATGCAAATAGAGTCGTTTATGTCGAGAATTTTGACAAATGCAAAGTGACAGGCTTTTCCGATTACCACAAAGGAAAGGTTCTAAACGAAGTGTTGTGGAATGCAAATATTGAATGTAAGGTTTTTGGCCGCTTCGTCTTTCAAAACAATAAGCTTTGACAGCTAGAGAAAAATTTTAACTTTCAAGAATAACTTGCATGTTCGAGTCCTTGTAAATGCGATTTCAGAGAGCTTGCACACCTGGCAGTCCTTAAAGGTTTGGAAAACATTTAACTAATACTAATTTTGTTTCTTTTGCAAATGGGTTTAATATGTTGCCTAACTATCGCATGATGGTGTAATTGTTCCAGTTGTTAAGACCGTCGGCATTGATTTAAAACGCGTGTCTTCAATAGGATTTTATTAAATATGTGCAATTTTCTTTGCGGCAGTTCCACTGGCGGCGATAAGTTTGATCAAATTGGGAGACTGTAAGAACAGAATTTCCTTTGGAGATACTGGCAGAACAGCAGAACAAGGTCAATGTTATGGCTGCAACAGATCATGTGTTTGATTGGATCGATGATGAAAATGACGCTATTTGTGACATCGAGGACGATCATTCAGCAAGCACGAAGGCGCCGTTGATTCTGATCACAGACCATCCAGATGCAGCCGTGGAATCTTCTTCTGCCCTTTCTTTGCAAGTGAGCAACCTCCATGAATATCTTTGTCCGTAACACATCATAATTAATCAACATCTTTCATCTTTTCACACAAAGGCTGACAAAAGTGAGGTCAAGGCTTATTTTTTGCAGCTTTGAAATCATGTGCTTCGGAAAAAAGTGGGGAGGCCATGGCCACACGTTTGTATAAACACTCTTTTTTTATAAGAACAATTTTATTAAAAACACGAGCCTCAAAACTGGTCAAAAGTTAAGAACAAATTAAGAACAAGCTGAGGCTGAGCTTCTGCAAAATGCAATTTTGAACAACGTTTTTTCTCAAAATCGAGGATTTTTCTCAAAATCGAGGATTTTTAGCGATGCGTCGGTGCTTTTTCGGTGAATATTCAAATTTGTCAGCAAATTAAGGCTGTGTCACTCACTTTGTTGGCAAATGAGGCCTGACCACCTCCTTAGAGCGAAAAAGCTAGCAATAGCACTGCTTACACCCTCTTAATTTAAGAACAAATTAAGAACAATCAAGCCTCAGATTTTCGAAAAAATTAAGAACAGTCAGCCTGAACCTAAATTTACTGGTTCTTATAAAAAAAGAGTGTATACTTTAACCATTAACTTCAAATTCAGTCAATTACTTACCCATTCCACGAGTCGTTGTGTTTTTCGTCTCCGTTACACCAGTGGCATGGGCCCTGAATCAATCAATCAATCAATTTTGTCATCATAATCAATAGACTAATTTAAAGGACCAATTCCTACAACAATGGAATAGCAAAATGCAGGAGTCGAATAAAGGGAAAATGTATTCGTGTATGAAGAAAAAAATTTTGGAAAGGAAAAAGATCTTGACCTTTTTCCTTCAAAGTTATTACAATATCTAGTCTGGTTTAGAACAGCAAGCCTTAAATTGGCATTAGAAACAGGCAGATGGGGCAAAATAAGTTATGATCAAAGAATATATGTAATATGTGTTCATCCAACGAAATCGGAGACGAGTTCCACAAACTCTTGAAATGCCCCACTTCTTTGCATATAAGAAATTATCATATTCCTAGCTATTTTGTTAAATACCCGTCTATGCTAAAATATCAAATATTGATAACAAAGACAGACAACAATAAAAGACTCTTGGCCAATATTGCAAGATTTATAAGGGGAATCTTTATGTACAACAAAATGCAGGTCACCTCCTGTAAAGCAGACTAAGTTCTTTGTTGTAGTTGTTGCTTCTCTTTCCTTGTTCGTTTTGGCTAAATTTACATAAATTTTAATAGTTGTCGCTTAATCATGTTCATACTGTTACTTGTTGTTGCTGTTAATTAATTAATTTTTCTTTTTTTCCGTTAAAAGCTCTAATTTGTCATCTAAATTGTACTTCAGTTAATTTAATTGATGATGATGATGATGATGATGATGATGATGATGATGATAATGATGATCATCATCATCAGAAATTCTCTTGAATTCCCATTATCTCCAGCCACTATATCTCCTTGTTTTCTATAGTGGCATGTACATCATCGACGTGGAAGTGTCGAGGCCAAGCTGATCAACGGTTGGAGCACATCATCTCCGGAAAATCACGGTAGATTATTCTATTCCAGGGAGTCGTCAAAAGTAAGCAAACAATATTTCATTAAATCTTTCGTTACTTGTCTGTAAAAGGAAATATGTCTTCTTTTAATTATTTGCTAAGGTAGAATAAGGTTTCGTAGGCTCCAGTGCAGGAGACCAAGATCTTTGACAAAAGAATAAATTGAGGGGCTCACGATTTAATTCCCTGTTGTGATTGCTCATTTTTTGCGCATGCGCAGTGTCACATCCACATTGTTTATTGACATGCCGGGTGATGTGCTCCAACCATTCGAACACAGAGTAAACAAATAAGATGCTATAGTTTTATATGATGTGCACATTAAAGGATGACGAAAACTCGTGTAAGTATTTTGCGAAATAGATTATAATACTAAGCTATATGTTTACTAGAGTTATATAGTTTATTTGAATTGGTCTAAGTTACTGAGTTCATGTTATAGGCCTATAAAAATATCTTTACATAAACCTCGCGTATCCCGAAAATGTTACTGGGGCCCTAGTTTAATCACGTTATATTGTGCAACGAAGAGTATTTTCCTATATTTTTTGCTTATATTTGAAAGTCTTCAAGTTTAATCATTTGCCCTAGATCCAACGATAAGTGTATAGAAATCTGGAAGTAATTAATTTTGCTCTGCTCTCCTAGGTTGGGTGCAAATAAGGGGGCGGACACTTGCTCAATATTGGGGGGCAGGCCTTTTGTTTTGATAAGATGATGTCACATGTTTTCCATTGTTTTAGAACAAAAGACCATCATATTCCAAAATATTGGGGGGTAATCCCCTGCCCCCCAGGTGTCTGCCACTGGTGCAAATTCATATAAACCTACATAGGGTACTTGCTTATTGCATATGAAACCTTCATTATTTACAACTGTGGCACCCATGGGGGCTTGGGAATGGTGGCTGCTGCATGCACTTATAATAGAGTATAAATAGGATAAGGATAACATTTAGATATCAATGCAAAATAAAGCACTCTAAAAGTATGTGCAAAAAGTATGTTCATAAATTTACCCCTTTATTGTCTGTTCCCCTGATAATTTTTCTTTCGCTTTATAGCTCTTCTTCATATCATACAATTGCAGCCATAAACAAGACCAAATTTGTGATGCTTTATAGAAAAAAATCTCTTTTAGATCTGCCAAAACGTTTGAATTTCCATTCATTAAAGAAGTGTGTCGTCTTCTCAAACAAATGTTTTCCTTTTCAATCTGATCTTTGTAACTCAAAGTTTTCATCCTCTTTTCTATTTTGAAGCACCAAAGCAAACTTCCTGCAAGGTGATAAAATAGCTCAAACTTTCAATTTGTTATGCTTTTCAAAATCTGCCTGGCAAATATTAAGTTATTTCATCCTTTAGGAATAGGCCACACCATTTATACTTGAAGCAGGAGTTTTGCTGGAATCATCAGAACTTGAGAGAGCATACAGCTTAGCTATAAGTAAAAACTCGCAGTTCATATCTAGTGCTGTCTTGAGTTCTGGTTAGAATGTGAGGGCAAGCACCCTTTTCATCTTCCTTAAAGGAAATATTGAAGTTGCTTATAACCTTTCCCAAGGGAAATTAGCTGCTAGGGTAAACCCTTGTTTATATATAAACCTTGTTTGAAACAATGTAAAGTCATTGTGACTGCAGGGGCAATTGCCCCACTACTTAGTATGTGAAAAAATTCCCTGAAGTTTATTGAACTTCAAATTATGTTTGCTCTTTTTAGGAGTTCTTTGTATGAAATGACAAGAAAATAACAGACTGCAATGTTGATGTTCCATATAAAAGTGTGATTTAAAACACCCTTTTTAAGACTGAGTATTTTGATAATAATGCCAGGCCTTGAATTTATGTCCCTAGAATTTATTCGATTTTATTCGAATTTATGACCCATAGAATTTATCCCTAGAATCAAAACTAAGAAAATTTTAGCATATAAGGAACACCGCAACGCGACAATAATAAACAACAACAAACACACAAATCAGTGATGGCTAGCATTATTCAAGACTAGGTTTATTTATGCCCAGTATTAATTTGATTACTAATTGAATTTATTTTTGTTAAGTAACAAATTGATATTTTATCTACAGGGAGATGGGTTTACCCTGGTTGACTTTGATATTCCTACACGTGTCAAACCTTGTTCACACCCTGGAGTTGACTGCCCACTATGTGACAGGGTAAGAAAAATTGCTACATAATTTCTATAGGTGTTTTCATTAATAAATTCCAGCTTCAAATGAAGGCTATTTTCTGAATCATTTTTTCATAATAATTATTTGGTACTAGAACCAATAAATTTTTGTAGATTGTAAATCTAGAATGCTGAAATTTATTAATTGAAATCATTATTATGCTTTGATTACTGTACCCATTTTCATATTCCCACATTGAACTGGCTTGGACTCCTATAGGATTAGTTGAAGAAACGTTAGTTTTCTATATATTACCATTTTTCAGTGTCAAGAACTTGAACTATCATTTTTTGACCCAACATGTGTTGGCTGCAGTGAAATTTTGCTAAAGTGAGTACTTAATTTGGTTTTGACATTATTGTTTCATCTCCATTGCTGCAAAGAAAATTATTACCAAGTTAATTTTCTTAGTTTCAATTCTTACTGATAATTGCATATCTTGTGTGATTAATCCATGTTTTCATGCTTCTACCTTTTTCTAAAGCCTTCTATCTAATGCCCTGAACCTTATTTTAAAGCTGAGTGAAATAAACATTGCATCATTATATTTGTGCTACCTCAAAACAATTTGCTAAGTGTGTGTTTAATCAAGCTTTAGTATTTATCTTCTGGTAATTTTTTTGTAAAGGAAAGCCTGCTTTATATAAAGGATACCTGCTTTGGAAAAAAGCACATCATTGTGAGATAAATAGGCTTTTTTGTTTCACACAGGTGTTTCATTCCACACAGGCAATCACACTCACTCTTGCTAGATTTTTACCGGGCTTTTCACCACCCTTGCAAGAACATGTCTCGCCCACATGGGAGAGGAAGACTATTTATGGAAAAGTCAGTTCGCATTATACTTGAGTGAAAAGCCAAGTTACCAATAAAAAATTAGCATCATTAGTTCATTATTCAAGTTTTATGTCATTGCTTCAAAATTTTTACAAATTTGTGGTAATATCACATTTAGAAAATCAACTTATAGGCAGTTGTGGGCAGTTGACAACCTTACACCCCTCTCAGGCCCTGGAGGACATATCCTTTAACAAATATTGTTAGACAGATGATTTCCTTCTAATCTCATCCATGCAGGCAGATTGTTGTGAAGATTTCTCCATGAAGAAGCCTTTAAATATATTGCTGAAATATTTATTTTATCATACTTTGGTTTCTTGTAGCCCTGAAACAACAATATCTCAAATATTTGCTATTATGAGACAATGGATACCCCAAGTTCAGCAAAATATTGATGTTTTTATAACAGAAGTAAGTCCATTTGTACCTATGAAAGACCTATAATTTGAAGGGCTTGATTTTATTTATCTTGTACATTAACTTTGATTTAGCTGAAGCAATTCAATGCTTAAGATTTGTTTAGCTTTGAGTTACACGGCTTTTGGTTATAAGAAATAATGATTTATGGTTATTGCTGTGATTTATGAAAAATATTTTCAAATTTTAGATTCTTAGAAGGGGTGGACATGTCAATGACCGGGATGGTCTCACCGATATGACAATGCTTCATTATGCATCAAAATCTGGCGCAGGTATGTCCCCTTTTTGGCATTTCTTTGCTCTATTGTCTTTATTGGTAGAGGGGGTGTGTGATACCCCAATATGAAACAGATGTCACAAAATATGGTGTTTTACCAGTTAGGAGTAGCATTTTGGCAATTAAAGAGGAGGCTCGAGACCACTGGCAATGAATTCCGTTTGGCCTTGGCTCCGCGTCAGTGATCTGAGTTATTTTCTGTTTTCTCTTTTTAATTGTTGCTGGATAGAATCAAGCTTTGATAATTTAATCCCAAAATAAATTTGTGTATGTAAGCTAGAAATCTTGGCTTTTAAAATTACAAATCCTGAAAAACTTCATTGAGTGTTTTAGTTATATTAAAGGTAGATAAAGTATTTTTTGCCATTGGTTAAGACAACATGAACATGTTATAAGCTGGAACATATAAGAATATATGGTTATATTTTTAAAATCATATTTATTGCTTTTCTTTTTAAAGGTGGAGTTGGTGATCCAGTTGTTGCTAGTGAAACCGTACAATCTCTTATTGAAAAGGTGATTAAATTGTATAATTTACTAAATATATAGTGTTAAATTTAGTAGAAGATAGGCTAGAAATGAGACATGTTCTGTGTTACTCCGAGTTTTGTGCTTGCACACACATCAGGCAGACTATAATCTATGGACAGACTATAATCTTATGATGAGCGCACAAGCACGAAACTCAGAGTAACCGAGAACATGTCTCATTTCTAGCCTATCATCTACTATATCTATTGATCTGTGCCTTTGCACGTTGAGCACTGTTGAGTCAGAATAGACAATGCAATCTGGAATAGTGTTAAACTTATAATACTTGTATATGCACTTCTTGATTCTCAACCATAAAAATTGTCATCAATTAGCTGGTGGAGCCAGTATTTCTGAATATTGGAGACTTATGCTCCTGCAGTTTTCTACCATATCTGAAATAGTTTCAGGTGCTTTCTTATTACTTTGTGCGGCTGGAGTACCTGGGCTGCCATGTTCACAGGTGACTTTTGGTATGGCTGTCACTGTTCTGCCACAGGGGTGTCCAGGTCCTTTCATTTGCCAACATAGTGAATTAGCCATTCTTTATTTGCAAAGGAGATCTAGACATCCTCACTAGCCGCGATGTTTGAAACTTTGTTGATGAGGTAACCCTTAATGGCAGGAATTTTCAAATTATTAACAAAGAAACTGTTTTTTTCAGAGTGCAGATTTTGCACAGAAGTGCAGATGGACAGATATGCTGCCTCTCCATTATGCAACGTTCTTTGACATTGTTCCAGTAATTAATATTCTCCTCAACGCGAGCGGTGGATCTGGTAAGCGCCCATACTTTTTTTTTAAATTATGTCCCAGTCCATTATGAATGATACAATAAGTTTCTTTGGCTTATTTTCCACCAACGGACTACAAGAAGTAGATAAATGGTCTCTACTTTTTGTTTTGCAGTGAATAAAGGATATATTGATGGTTGTGGAAATTATTAAAACCAATAACGAATGAAAAATATCGTGTAATGAATAATGCTAGATTCTTTTCATATGCCAGACGAATTTCTCTTGGAGTTGAAACTTGCATTGACTGTTATGCCCTTGCGTTTTGTCTTTGAAAAGGAGAATGAAATGAAGCCTCAACTTCCCATTGACATTTTTTTCACTCAGGTTTTATATGTTTTAAAACTCTATGGTATTTTAAACCTGGTGTGCCTCGGTTATGATTAGGCATTATTTATGCTGGAACGTTTCGTTTAGATGCAGATGCACCATGCAAAGAGTTTGACAACGGAACCCCACTGCATATCGCGTGCTCAAATCTATGCCTCAAAGCTGCAAAATGCTTGGTAAAATACAACTGAATTTTCTGATTTTTGTTTCTTCATTGCTTATGCTTAAACGGCGAGAAGACTGATCAGTCGGAACTGATTGCCAAAAAACATCAGTTAAACCTGATCGTGAATATAGCCTTGGTATCATTTTGTTTTTCTCGCGTTTATAGAACCTGGATTTTCTCAGCCTTTGGATTATAAACCTGTTTTTAACATTCCAATAGTACACGTTATTCTGTAATGAATGCCTTTTCCTGGAAGTCCATATACTGCAGGCCGTGAACCTTTGGCAAATACTGTCTGTGACTGCGTTCTCCATTCGTCATCATAAGGCCAGAAACCGAAGACTTTGGACAAAATTGGCCGAATCTTAACGTAATACGAAGCTTCCGATGTTTGCAAAGTTGGTAACGACAATGAAGACGACGTTCAGTTAAACGATGCAGATAGAGTCATTTTGACTGATCATTGTTTTCAAATGTCATGAAAAAAGTCAAATTTAAGTTTTTGTTGTGTTTTTAGGTTTAGGTTGGTATTGACCAACGTTGCAGTGTAGAACTTCATACTAAAAAACTTACCTACCCTTCCTCAATTAGGATTCTGAACATCAAAATTTGTAGCATAGGCTCTGAGATTAAGAAATATTTACTCTAGACCTGTTCTTAAATTCTTATTAGAATGCGGGTACAAAATTGTGCGTATTCTCTCATTAGGAGGCATTGATTACCGATCGAAAATATATGATTTTATATTTCTTTCTAATTGGCAAAAAATTATGTATATGTTCTTTCATGCTGTTAAATTTTTATTATACTGATCAGCTTCAACACAAGGCAAACCCGAATTTTCGAGACGCAAGCGGCAGGAAGCCAAGGGAATGCCTTCCTCCAGGTATGTTTGATATCAATTTAAGCAGTGATGTGATAAATCTTCGATTATTTGTTTAACTGCTTATTGATTTTGTTAAAACTTGTATAAGTTATAAACTGGAAATCAGAAAGTGACTGTTTATTCTTTGCTTTAAAGATTGTGTTGATTAAAAGTGAGATATTGCTTATTTAACCGAGTTGAAGAGCCGCAGCAAAACCTTTTTTGTTTGTCTATGCGTATGTTTGTATGCGCTTTAGTGTATAGAACAGGGCGGTTTAAGTTGCAACTATGAGTTCCTCCCTTAATGCGATCATCAGACAACTTCATGTATGCATTAATGGTCTTGTGTTGCCTTGTGTTGCCAACCATCCTATTCTACGCATCCAACCATCCTATTCTACGCATCCAAGTGCTAATGAAATAAAAAATCAAATCAAAATGGGCCTTATGTGTTCATTTACCAACAAGCTGTTATCATACAGATATTTCGTAACTAAAGAAATCTGCCTGATAACGGACGGCCTAAACTCGTTGAACAAAGACTCCGGGCATTTTTTTTCGTACGTTTTTGGTATGACTCAAATTAAGTTTATATTTCAGGATCATCTCTCGAACAGAACCCTGAAATGCAATCATTGATGCTTAAAATGCAGGCACTTCTTCTGGATGCTGAAAATTCATCCAAGTTGTCCAAAAAGGAGGTTTGTAGAAAACCCTTCTGATAAACCTTTGTTAAAACCTGTATTTAAGCCAGGGGGTAGTCATGATATTTTGCTCCTCCTGGTGTCGTCTTCGTAGTGTTATGTAGTAGTTCGTTGGCTAGTAATTCGCTATTACAAACTTTTCAATGGGATGGAAAAAAAGAAAAAAACCTGCATTAATGATTCTAGTCTCATATAATATATTTTTGTAGTCGTCAATCTGAGGTTTTTTAGTACTTAATTTATCAAGATTTGCATACTGTACAGTTTCTGACAAAGCAGTTTGATCTTGTTTTTCATTAGAGTTTGAACGACGCGACTCTGCATGCCCTAGGGCTGTCCATAGGTGATGACGTCATTGTCTCTGGCAAGGTTAGTCACTACTGTCATTTTAAATAATACCTTTTGGAAATTGGAAACGAAGCAACAGCTATAAACGTACTTCTTTAAGAAGCTTGCTTTGAGTTTTAAATTCAACTTGTTAGAAATCATTTGCCAAGTCAGTTCACCTGTGACAATAGGGTGGCAAAGAATATCGAGAATGCCGGAAGAGATCGTTGAAATTGGTGACAATTTGGAAGCCACTGTGTCTATACAAGTAGCGTTCTTCGATGGGATTGGCAGAGTTTCTATAGCTTGGTCTAAACCAATCACCGTACGAGTAGCTTGGTCTAAACCAACCAGTGTACAAGTGCTAGGTCTAAACCAATTAACGTGTGAGTAGCTTGGTCTAAACCAATTAACGTGTGAGTAGCTTGGTCTAAACCAATCAACGTGTGAGTAGCTTGGTCTAAAGCAATAAGCCTACAAGTGCTAGGTCTAAACCAACCAGTGTACAAGTAGCTTGGTCTAAACTAATCAACGTTTGAGTAGCTTGGTCTAAACCAATCAACGTGTGAGTAGCTTGGTCTAAACCAATCAACGTGTGAGTAGCTTGGTCTAAACCAATTAACGTGTGAGTAGCTTGGTCTAAAGCAATAAGCCTACAAGTGCTAGGTCTAAACCAACCAGTGTACAAGTAGCTTGGTCTAAACTAATCAACGTTTGAGTAGCTTGGTCTAAACCAATTAACGTGTGAGTAGCTTGGTCTAAAGCAATAAGCCTACAAGTGCTAGGTCTAAACCAACCAGTGTACAAGTAGCTTGGTCTAAACTAATCAACGTTTGAGTAGCTTGGTCTAAACCAATTAACGTGTGAGTAGCTTGGTCTAAAGCAATAAGCCTACAAGTGCTAGGTCTAAACCAACCAGTGTACAAGTAGCTTGGTCTAAACTAATCAACGTTTGAGTAGCTTGGTCTAAACCAATCAACGTGTGAGTAGCTTGGTCTAAACCAATCAACGTGTGAGTAGCTTGGTCTAAACCAATTAACGTGTGAGTAGCTTGGTCTAAAGCAATAAGCCTACAAGTGCTAGGTCTAAACCAACCAGTGTACAAGTAGCTTGGTCTAAACTAATCAACGTTTGAGTAGCTTGGTCTAAACCAATCAACGTGTGAGTAGCTTGGTCTAAACCAATCAACGTGTGAGTAGCTTGGTCTAAACCAATTAACGTGTGAGTAGCTTGGTCTAAAGCAATAAGCCTACAAGTGCTAGGTCTAAACCAACCAGTGTACAAGTAGCTTGGTCTAAACTAATCAACGTTTGAGTAGCTTGGTCTAAACCAATCAACGTGTGAGTAGCTTGGTCTAAACCAATTAGTGTACAAGTAGGTTGGTCCAAACCGATCGACGCACAAGTGGCTTGGTGTAAACCAATCAACGCGTGAGTAGCTTGGTCTAAACCAATCAACGTGTGAGTAGCTTGGTTTAAAGCAGTCAGTGTACAAGTGCTAGGTCTAAGCCAATCAGTGTACAAGTAGCTTGGTCTAAACCAATCAACGTGTGAGTAGCTTGGTCTAAACCAATCAACGTTCGAGTAGCTTGGTCTAAAGCAGTCAGTGTACAAGTAGCTTGGTCTAAACTAATCAACGTACGAGTAGCATGGTCTAAAGCAGTCAGTGTACAAGTGCTAGGTCTAAACCAATTAGTGTACAAGTAGCTTGGTCCAAACCAATCGACGCACAAGTGGCTTGGTGTAAACCAATCAACGCGTGAGTAGCTTGGTTTAAACCAATCAACGTACAAGTGCTAGGTCTAAACCAATCAACGTACGAGTAATCAAATCACAGTACATGCACTTGAAATATACATAAACAGGCTGCCATATTCACTAACAGATTATCTAGGTTTCTGTCCTACTGATGTCCACTTTGCATTTTTCCTAAGGTATTTTTTCCAAATTCGCAAAGAATACTGGAAACATAGCATACTAAAGTGCTAACTTTTCATCCGACACTCCAGCATACTAGAGTATAAAACTTCAAACAACAGTAAAAACCCGCGTGTAAGAAAAAATTACTGTCAGACACTAAGAACTGTCAGACAAAATTGTTTTTAGTGTTGACAAACCTCTTCCATGTAGTCCTGAAGTTTGCACATTGGATACCAAAAGCACTAACAAAGATTTGCAAAATAATATTTTTGCGAAAATCTGACAAGGATCTTAGGTTTTGGCAGCTAGCGAATAGCATTTTGTTCCATAAGAAATTGTTTTTTTTTCAAGATTTCACAGTATCTTTGCTAAGTCCGTATTTACTTCTGTAAAAAATTATTTGCAGCTATCCTTTAGCAAAACATTTTTTATTAGTCTTTATAAACGAAGTATAAACGAAGCAGTAGGGCAAGTCACTCCATGTAAATCTCGTACACCTTTGACAGAAACTCTTTAATTTTATCTAGAAATCCCTGGAAATCCTTTTGTTTCGTATAATATCGTTCGCTAGAGTTGTGAGTAAACTGCCCCTCAAACTAAGCTAGAATAATCTGATATCATTAAATTTTATAAACAATGAACTTTTCAAGTTAACGAGTATATTTTTTCAAATTTTAGCGAGGCACTTTGATGTACTGCGGGCCGACTGAGTTCGCCTCTGGTCACTGGGCAGGAATTGCTCTCAATGAACCAAGCGGAAAGAACGATGGTTCTGTTGGGAATGTACGATACTTTGACTGTGAGCCAAAATACGGTGAGCAATGTTCAAATTTTATTCTGCAGTCAAACTCATATGCGTGAATGCAGGGATATCACGCGTATCGTTCTAAGGATAGAATTATTGAAAGGGCACCGTTGTTTGAAAATAATAGAAACAAAATCGACTCTGTATACGGTAAAGGATTGTTATAGCGAGGGGCACGAACTCCCCTATGAACAATGCTAGCTGTGTCTCTGGATATAACTTATCACAGATGTTCATTTTGTGTCACGTGAGGTGTGCGAATAACAGTATATGAGATTTTCTCAAAGAAAGATTTGCTTTTAGAAGGTAGTTGATAGTCGATAAAGAAGTGAAAAGGTGGTTGTTTTTAGCAACAACACAGTTCGAAGAAAACCATTGTCGTAGATAAAACGTTTTTTTTTAATTTCATGGAAGTCGGTATTTCCCATCTGTCTGTCCTGGCTGTTTCAGGGACCTATCACAATCTAATTAAATAAATGAGTGTTCTAAGCTAAGTAAATATTGTTTATTAAATGGCAGTACTAGCTAAATAAGTATTATTCAATATATATTGAATAAATAAACTCCAAAGAAAACTCACTTTTTCAAGGCTCAGACTATGCTTATTTGAAAGGTGCGGGTGGTCAGGCACCGCGGAGCAGGGGGGCAGTGGGCTTTAACCCCCCCCCACACTTTTTGCAAAAAATCCAAAATATCAAGTAATCAACTACCAATAAAGTCTCTTTTTATACGGTTTTAGCCCCCTCCACTTTCCTAGACCCCCCCCCCCCACTTTTCTCAACTCTCCTCGGTGCCTGGTGGTCAGTTCAAGGTCGAAGGGTCTTATTTCAATTGGGTATATTTCTGACTCAGTTCTCTTTCTGGGACGCAAATCTGTTTAAAGATGAACAATACAGAGTTTTACGGGGTTAGTAGCTCACTTTGCTAACACGCAGACTGCAATTATTGATAATCCATTCTCAAAATTTCATGAAGGTAACTTTTATATCAAAAACCTTATGGGTTTATCAACCTAAAATGTTCTCTAATAGAAGATGCTCAACCAAAGAAAGACAGCCTATAAGTTCTCAACTTCTTAAGCTCTTTTTTGCAGGGATGTGCCATATTAATTACATTATTGATTAAATAAGCGAAAAGAGAATAGTTTAATGATCTACACTGTCCCATAACATAGTACACAAGTTACAAAGTCTCATTTTCATGGGTTCCTAAGAATTTACTACCCAGAAAAAGCAAACTAATATTATTTCCAGGAATTGCATATCCGTCCACATTACCTACCCTTGACAGATATCGGTCATTTTAACTGATCTTTTCCAAACATTTTAAAGGAATCTTCGCCCCAGTATCAAGAGTGACCAAAGCAAAGAAATACGAGGCACCAGACGGTTCATTTGCAGGTTAGATGTTTTCTGTGTGTTTTGAGTCAACATAAACCAGGGTTATGACCTTGACTGAGCACATGCTAACCATGGATAACTTTCTTTTGGCATCGGAATCTTTTGTTTACCATTATGCTCCAATGCCACCGGATTTCAGGATATCTATGTTTCCGTGAATCGCTCATGATGTTCTAGGTTTGTTTTGGAATTGTCTTTGTTAGATGCAAGTACGGCTGCTTGTAGACAGGAAAGTATTAAGAAATGTGACAAGCAAATTGTTAGGGGCATTGCTTCTTGTTATTTTCATTTTGGGGGAGACATTAAGTCAGGTTTTATGGATTCAAGTCTAAAATTTCTCACGATTTTATCAAAATAAACCATTCTTCGACAAGAAATAAGGATTGCGTTCTAAACTCTGGATTTTTCTCTTGAACCATTCCACTCCTTGGTTCAGAGCATCTCAAAAAATAAATTCCTTTTGTATTCTTTATTAATCGTGTAGCATTGATCGCTGGTTCAAAGCTCTAGAAAATTAGAGTGGATTAATCTTTAGAATTTAAGCTTTCTTGCCCAGAAAGTTGGAAGTAATTTTTGAAAATACAGAAGCATTTCATATTTTATGAAACAGTATTCGAAACTTGTGGTTTTGTAACTTGATCGAACAATGGCGACATATAACCAAAAGGTCATATTTGGATTCTATTTTAAAACTCAGATAAGATCAAATTCAGTTAAACAATCAAAGAAAATCCCCTTTTTAAACACCATTTAGTTTCACTTTCCATAGCTTCCCCTTTCTTGTTAACGTTGACTGTAAATGAGAAACTTTTAACTCTCTTATTCACTTTTCGTGTCTTGCCGAAGGTTCAAATGCCAGTGAATTATAATCTTAATTAGCTATTTTCTTTTATTCTTTGTTAGATAGGCCATTGTTATCAAGGGATGAAGAGAAAGTTAATCATTATAAAGCTAAGTTCCCGGTGTGTATGAAAAAACATTTCTGCAGCTTTACAATTCCTGTTAAGAATCCCTTTATTACTTTGTTGCTTACGGTTATCTGGAATGAACCAATTAGAACACACCGAACCTCGATATTGCATAAAGTAGCATTGTTCGAAGGAGGAGACGGGGGTGCAGTATAAATGTTCAAATATTTAGTGCATTATACCAAGTCTATTGGCAGGCATTATATAAAGTAAACATTGTTCTACAGACCAAGCGAATGCAATGAGAAGTTTGCTTATGTTTGTTAGTAAGTTGGATCAGACAGAATAGCCTGAGAACTTTCATGAACTATAATCTTGCTTTTTTTACATTCATAACGAAAAATTAGTAAACTGTAGCATTAATTTCCTTTGAAATATCTTACTGTCAGCTACTTTAGATCACTGTCAGTACATTACTGCAACAACAAAACAAACTTTCACTGACTATTGCTTGCTTTGTCCTGTATTATATTTTGATTCAAGGCATTTATAGACCGTCGTTTTGTGAAACTAGAAACACTTAATGATATCCTGCAGCAGTATTGCATTTCTCATTTAAAATGAACGATTGTCTTTATTGGTGAGAAGAGATGAAAGCAGTTGAAAGAGATAAAAAGAATGAAAGGGGTCGTAACATAATAAAAGACTGAAAAAAGATTGCGTAAGATAGAAAAGACTTTAGAAAGAAAGATTTCGTAAGGTAGAAAAGACTTTAGAAAGAAAGATTTCGTAAGGTAGAAAAGACTAATAGGGAGTTTCTCCTCCGCATTATTCATGAAAGTTGAAAGCTAGTCAGGGTTGTTGTCAGGTCGGTTGAGGTGAATGCAGAGTTGTCATATCAAACCATGCCTTATATATAATTTATTTAGTTTTAACTATGTTTGTTTTACTAGATCGGACAACATGTATTGGTGGCAGGACAGAAAAGAGGGAACGTTCAGTTTGTAGGAGAGACCAGCTTTGCTACTGGGTAATGTTAACATCAACAAATGTTTTGAGTGATATCCTCAGATTTCGTAATATCTAAAATCGCTATCCAAATAATCGCTTCCATTAAGAGCATTCAAATATTTTCAACAGTGTTTCTCTTTCCCAGGATATGGGTTGGAGTCGAACTAGATGAGCCATCTGGCAAAAATGACGGATCAGTGTCTGGAGTGCGCTATTTTGAGTGCCCTATGAATTATGGAATTTTTGCTCCAAGCTCAAAAGTTGAGAGGTAACAAATTGTGTTTGAAATTGGATATTTGTATCATATATCAACTTGGAATATTTGAATCATCAGAGTGTTTGGAAAGTGCGGACACTGTCATTTGAGGACACCTAGTTCACGGCCACCTTCTGCCATGGAACAACCCGACACACCCACTTTTGCACATCAAGATCAAATCTAAGAAAACATAGGAAAACAAAATTTATGATTAAGCAGTTTTGGAAACGTAGGCCTTTTAACACGACTGCATGTTGTAGTGCCCTTTAAACATACTAAATCGGGTCCAATTGCCCCTCTCTTTTCTCTTTAATTAAGCAAAGTCTTGACCCCCTAGCAGTTTTCTCTTCGATATGCTGTCTTCAATGGCTATTGTGACAAATAAGAGGTATTTGAAAAGCCCCCAACCCAACTCCCGCACCTCGCTGAACTGCTGTCTATTTAATGGTTATTATGTAATACTTAACGTTTGCAAATTTCGTGCATAGCTTACAGGCAACAATTGTAGGCAAATAGTAAAAGTTTTTACCACAATTATCTTATTTTACATTTAGACTTCATTCCTATTCTGAAGACACATCAAAAGAAAATAAAGAAGAGCAAACTCATACGGAGAATGGTAACAAGAGAATTTGACTTTTCTTAATTTCTTTTTACAGTTTGATGCTTCGATGGAAGCTCTTATGGTGGGCGGTTGCGAAATGGGTTGGTGTTATTTGGGGATGGCATATCTAGGGATGGTTGGAAGGGGACATTGTAGAACAGAGTTGCATAGAATTGTAATGTCACCGACCCAAGTTTGCATTTAAGGAAAATTGGCTTTGAGCAAGATATAAATTCCCAAATTATGTAGAACTTCACAACAAACTCTTACCTCCATTCCCTGGTGTGGAGAATTTGTGATGGTTTTCATTTTCTAACAAATGATTTGACTGCAAAACACGGTAGGGCTCTCGTCTAGTTCTTTCTCTAAGAAAAGTCATACGTTTTCAAAGCTTTTACTCCAAAACAGGGTTATACTGTAAACCATTCCGTTGAAAGCTCATGTGCGCACCTAAACCTGTTAGCTCATTAGAGAACTGTTGTCATATATACCACAATAGATCCCATGCATCATCTAGCAATCTTTGTATACTTCTAAAAGTATACTTACTCGTTTCAACAGGTTCCAACTCGGGAGTTAAAGCAAGAAAGTCCAGTCTAGAATCTGACAGTAGCTCCAAGAGCAATGGTAGATGTCCGGCTGCCAAATTGGAAGACTTTGATAAAAGGGAACATGGAGCAAACGTTGTCAAACAAATGTGAGTCTTGTAATATCTACTCTGTGTATTAATTTTGTTGTCTCATTTTATGTCATCGTTATTGTTATTTGGGGCTTTCGTTTCCAATAATGAGAATTTGAGAGCTAAGGAACCCAAGCGAATTCCCTCATCCCCCCTTTTCTGTATGTGGTTTGAAAAGCAGTAGGACTATTTTCTATGCTTTTAACTTTTTCTTGCTATTATCTGAAACTAAACTTGTTCTATGAACGTAAGCCTACTGAGGGCAGATATTATAATACCTTAACTAATCAAATGTTCGAAAGTAACGACTCAGTTGTCAAAATAAGCCAAATGAATGGGTAAACGCGAAATTTGTAACTTTGTGGTTTTCGGTTGCGTTTTCGGTTGCGTTTTCGGTTGCGTTTTCGGTTGCGTTCACGTTTCTTAACATCGTTATTATCTCTTCCAGGAGCACAGCCGAGCCAAAAGGAGCAACAATCGATCCATCGTTTAAGCTGAAATGTGTAAGAGCTTACCACCTGCCCTATTTACTACAAAAGGATATATATAGGTTGTTATTGTCAAACACGTAAAGGTAACCTCAAGAACCACAAGACGCGCCACAGTGAGGCATATCTTGGCCTCTTTGACTTGAGGGGAAGGGGGGTGGCTGAAAAGTGAGGTCTACAGACAAATTTCTAGATCCAGAAGATGTTGAATCTACCGGAAATTACTTAATGCCCCCGGTGCTGATCCCAAGTGTTAACCTTGATCCCGGGACGCTTATTAGTAGAGGCCCTGATCCGACGGGGAGCCTATCAAAAAATGGTCATGCTGGAATTAAATGTAAAGATTAAAAATGAAAAATTGAAAGTTTATTTCAAATTTTAAGTCAGTAAATTTTTAAAGGAAGACCGTGCTTCTATGCTTCCAAATTGTGGCTTGTAGTTGTTCATGCTGTTTGGACAAGCGTTATTTTTGGATTGAAATCTTTTATTAAAATGAAATTCTAATGTTTAGGGGACACTTATTGCCTAGTGCCTTTAGATGTGGGACTTTTTCATACACACTTCGAATAGGTCTTTCTCTGTCAACAGATTCACATCGAATTTAGTCCGAGCAAGGATTTAAGTCTCATATAGTTCAAAATATTTTCCAAGAATTAATAATCCGATTGAAATTACAACTTTGAATTATCAAGGGCTATGCACCCGGGAGAAGTTTTTGTTTGTGGTGTATGCTTTCCGTGGGTCGAGGAACCATGTCCAATAGTTTAGAAAGTAAATGTACTCTCCCTCGCGTCTCCATTCATGCGTCCATTGATGTTAAGCTAGATTATAAGTTGGCCTTTCCACCAATTGTGGCCTTCAGAGCTTTCAATATCTACTTGACATTCCATTTCAAGTACTTCTCTCGTCAGTTTAACATTCCGTAGTAATTTTAAGAATACTTTGCTGATTTTCTTATTGTATCTTATAGTTTTTATTTCGCAGGGGATGAGTGTCTACGTCAATAACGAGCTTGGTATTGTACGTTACATTGGTTTGGTTGACTTTTCAGATGGAATTTGGCTTGGGATCGAGCTTCGAAAACCGAGTAAGTTGAATCAAAGGACTTAAAGGCAATCTGTCTCGTTGTGGATTGGTTAATGAGAACAATAGCTTGAACAATAGCCTAAACACGATTCCAGCGCTCCGCCATATTTTTTACAATGCGATAAATCAAAGGGGGACTGGAAACAATAAAAATCCCTTTGTTCTTGTAACCAATCAACGTCGTGACAGATTGCCTTTAATGTCATAGATTGGTCCTTGAAAATATTGGTATCCTGTTGTTCCTTTTTAAATGTTCCAATTACGATAAGAGTATTGAGAAAATTGGACATTGGGAAATGTTTGATTTTTTATTTGATATTAGATCTTGAGTCAAGAGATTGTAAAATGTCTTCTCAACAGCTAAAGACGAACGATATTTCAACATTTGTCCCGTTTTATTTTCCGGGTTCCAATTTGCAAAATGTTTGTTTTTGGGAGTTCTGAATTGAAAGCTCTCATCCTATGAAATATTTGATACGAATAAAAGTCTTGTAAAGTCATAAACAAACTTCTCAAAAAATATGCTATGTTTATTGTCAAACCACCTTTTAACTTGGTACGGAGTATTAATGTTATCTTGAAGGTGGCAAAAACGACGGTGCTGTCGGCGACAAAAGATATTTTACCTGGTATGTTCCAATTTTGTACCTTTATTTTTTCAACATAAGTATTCATTTATCGTTTTATTCTTTATCCCTCCCCTTTTAGTTCTTGTTATTTTTTTTACGTATTCTTTGAATTCGTCAACCTTCGTGGTGAAGCAAATTCACCATCCTTATTCCTTTAACCCAGTTACCCTCTTCACGTTTCCTGAAAACTGGAGATAAACTGGAGATAAAAAGGAAATAGCAACACTGCCAGGATTATTTCAAGGATTAAATATTCTCTTGGTTTCAGCAAACCAAAACATGGATTGTTAATTCGACCACACCGTGCAACATGCAGGGGGATTAATTGTGGCATGCTTGTTCCTGCGCTGTAAGGTTTTTGTGCAGTGAAGCACATATTCACAACAAGGTGGGTAGATAAAATCTCTTTTTCAGTTCAATGTTTATTCATTTATTTATCTATTTATTTATTTGATGTTTATTTGTCTTGAGTGTATTTCAAGGACTCTCTTTTTTTAGATCAATGCAGCCATCCTATTGGTATTCAGAGTTCTACCTTCATAAATTTCAAAGGAAATTTTCTTGGGGACAGCAAGCGACCTGGCTCCGCTTCATTAAAGGTCGAAGAGGCAGCTCAGTGCTGAAAAGTGTTTTTTAAAATTTGAACCATTAATTTGTAAAGGAAATACTGCATTTCTTTGATAATATTTTTTATGTTTGGCAGAATCCATCAACTCCGTCAACATAATCATCATCAATCGTCATAATCAAAGTCAACATAATCATCATCAATCGTCATAATCAAAGTCAACATAATCATCATCAATCGTCCTAATCAAAGTCATCAAAATCATGATCAAACATCGTAATCAGAGTCATCCAAACCCGCATACTTTGAGTGAGAACACGTGACACCAATATCAAATAATCCAATGTACTTCTTGATTCGATTATGTATGTTTGTATTCCTTCTCCTTAAAAGAATAAATAAATATATAAATCTATGTTTGTATGATAGGAAACTATATATCTTGTTTATATTGTAATAGTTATAAGCTTTAGCTGTAAAACTGTAGAAAGTAGAATTCTATTTCGTGAAAAGTTATACGATTATACATTTTGATAGAAAAATGTTTTTTCTCTTTTATATCTGATATTTTAATTAAATTTTATTAAATTTTAAGTTGCTCTAAGCAGGTTGATTTTAAAGTTCCCTTCCAAAAAACTTTGCCTAGTTTCATGCTTGAAATATTTTATTAATGGTTTTAATCAGAAATTTTACATCAGAGTCAATGGTGTAGTCGTAAAATTTTAGGAAGTGTGACGCATAATTAACCAAATGTTTTAAAAACCTGTCGGCTTAGGCCCTTTGCTTCTGTGAGCCGCCATTTTAAGCACCGTTTCCATACAATGGATTGACAAAGAGTGAATCTAAGAAGAGTTCTTTTGCAGCTCAATTAAATCAGAACTAAACTCAATATTTGATTACAGTCAAATCTTGATAAAGCAAACATTTTTGCAGTTGTTTTGTACATATCTTTGTTACATGATACCAAGCTTTTATGAGCTGGTAGCATTTTGTGGCCTGACAAGCTTCAGTATAGAAAACCTTTAAAAATGGCATTCTACACAAACCTGCCTGCTTTAGATGAGTCATTGTGTAAAAACCCAATCTTACCCCACTCTGAAACTTTCTGTATCAATTTTCTGGTAACCAAGGAGTATTTGAAAAAATTCTCATCAAAATCAAAATTGCCCTCTGGGCGTGGTCAACATTTGAAATCTTGGTGCACTGATTGTGTAAGTATACTGAAGAGACAGAATTTTTGTGTTGTTTTAGTCAGATTCAGAATTACAAGAGCTTTTATTTGATACCAAAATTTTTGTTGTAGGTGCTACAGAACAGAAACGAGGAGCATCTGGGTGTGGTCCGGATGCCCCCAATTTTGGGAATTTTGCAATGTTTGACCAGTCATTACTCGGAAACGGGTTGACCTAGAACCCTTAAATTTTGGGTGTAAGATTTTCGTATAGAGCACTACACCTACGCAAATTATCAGCAAAATCTATGAGGGTCACTTTACAAGCTGGGTACACTTGACATGGAATATCCCTAACATAGCCTTCTTTGTGTTTTTGCTCCTGAGTTCTAGCCACAAGTAAAGGCAAAATTCAAAATTTCTATGTTTTTCCTGTTTCTGCACATTTTTATGACAGTTGATGTGCAGTGAAAATTAAGGAACTATGTATTAAGGAATTTTTCGTACTACAATTTGATGATTTCAGGTCTACGAATAAGGAACTTTTGGAACTAGGCCTTGAGGTAGGTTTCTTATAAAAAAAGCGTGTAATGTTGATTTAGCTTTTATTGTATTTTTAAGGCTGTATTATATAAACAAAGTTGAATTGAACTGAATTAATTCCTGATGAAGGCATATGGTTTTGACCCGGAACATAACTTACCCTTAACTTCCTTTTTACGTCATGAATTTGCTTCCGCTTGAATTGCTTAAAGATTGACTGAAATCGCATTTGCCCTAGCATCTTCGAGTTGCCAAGCGCGAGAGAAGAGGCACAGTCATTACTTCTCAAGAAATATTTTAAGCGTTTTCATTACGATGGCCTTTTTGTGGGCCTTCGTTTTACTCTCCGTTGCATCTTCCTCATCAGCTCAGAGGTGAGTGTGTCGTTTTGCCTTAACAAAACATCTCTATTGATTTATCCTTGAGGTGAACATTGTCAAATACAAATGGCAGAGGACTGATTTTCCTTTCTTGTGATTTTCCAGAAGCTACCTGTTTTGCAAAACCCAAAGTTTTATCCCAAAGCTGCAGGAACTTTACAACAGCTTCCGAATAGTGGAGGCTTTGCGGATTTTGTTTTGCTTCTTGCACATGACATGAACTGCGCGTTTGGAAATTTTTTTCTTAAACTGACTTCTATGTTATTATAACTACTAAAGCCACGATCTATCTAGTAACGTTTGCTCATGCCAGTATGCAGAGCATGGCAAATGCACATCTAAGATTGAGGCAGGGTAGCGCTGAGCTGAGGTCGAACTTAGAACCAAACTAGATTTGTTCAGTTGGCTCACTCAAAATATTCCAACTGGACTTCCGCTTTGTTGAAGTCTGTGTCACAGCTGCCAAACTGCCAGCGATGCTACCATGAGCCAGGTAATTTGCGAAAAAAATGTCGATTTATGGTACTTTTTCTTTCTTTCTACAATGTTTTCCCCTTTTGATTTTTTCCTTGTTTATTTACTGTTCAGGCCCTGTAAAATTATTCCCTGTTTACGGGGTCCTGACTTTGCAAGGTTGATTATATTGTCCTCTTTTGTATTTCACTAAGTCCTAAGCTTTGAAATAAACGGTATAACGCTATTCGAGGAAGAACTTTCTCAGGACCTCCGACGAAGGGGGGGGGGGCCGGGGGGCCATGGCCCCCTCACTTTTTTGCAAAACAATAGAGCTTTTTTAAAATCTTTTGTTATGATTGTTATATTTTCTCTTGGCCCCTCTACTTTCCAACCTGCGTCAGAGCCCATGTTTCTTCTTCTATTTTTCTCTAGTGTGAATCCATTCCACTTGGAGACACGTCGAGCCATGCAGTCTGAAAATTCATTGAATTCTTTCTATTGGCTAATATTGTGACGATCGTCAAAAGTCTGGCAAAAAGTTGAACTCAGTTCTACTTTTCGTCAAGATAAAATTTTCGTCGCGACGATACACTTTTACATACTGCGCATGAGCTCTTACGAAATTTTCTGAGGCTCAAGCTAGTTGCCCTGGGCTTGAGTCCCAACTGTGGGGTCCTAACACAAAGCGTTGGAAGCTCTTGCGATATTGAGCCTACATATGATGAACATTTTCTTCAATTTGTACAAATTTTGAATGCAGTACACAAGATACATGCCCACGGAATATAAGCATTTTTATCACGCCAAAAAAATTTCGACTCTTTTAACATTAAAAGAACAGATTTCGTTGATGTGAAATTTGCCAAACTTCCATTGAAGATTAATTCCATTTTTAAATCCTATTTGCCTCAGCTTGCCTAACCCTCGCCCAACCCCATACACCGTATCGTATAATATATACCTAGCTAAAACCCGCTTCCTGTGCTGATCGATTGCTTTTCACGCAATTCTTGCGATTTGTGCAATACGACCAGCATTCAAGTGCTTTGACGTTCCCGTAAAACCAAATCAAATTTGACAAGAATAAGAATTCTTTGAGAATATATTTAGACTCCAAACAAAAATGTCTTAAAAATATCGAGGCTCGAAAAAAATTTAATAGTTTTCTTATTTAAAAAAGTGTACCTATGTTCTCTTTTACAGATACTTCGTTGTTGCACCAAACGTCTTCAGACTGAATGTGGAGGAGACTATTTCTGTTCAAGTTGCAAGTCCTTGCAATGTTGAACTGTACTTGCAGGCCCCAGGTCGCGCTGCCATGATCAGCAGGGTTACGCAAAATTTCCAGCCAGGTGAGACTTCTTTGTTTCCAAATCACCTAATGCCTAAGGTGCTTCTATATCATTGACCTAATGGGAGTGTCGTCAGAAAGAGATTCAATTGGAAGGAGGGCTTTTGAGAAAAAACGAGGGATATATTGCTTTCCATAAATCATATTTGTTGGGGAGATGAGATCTCACTCCTATTGTTTGAGACAAAAGGCTTAATGATTTGTTCGAGCCAATCAACGTCGAGGGGCAGGGACGCATGCGTATTCTAACGAATTATCCCTACAAAATCCCGGGCCATCCTCAGCAACAAAAGCCAGGGAACACAACGAGATCTCGCAAACATGTCGAGAACAGTAATTTTAGTAATTTCTGAGGAGTTTTACGCATATAATTTAAGGACGTATTTTCGTTTATTTTTCATTTAGGGGTTTCCTCGGAACTTTTTGTAGATGTAGTCATAGGGAGAAGATCAAAATTCGAAGCTTTCCGCCTTAAAAATTCGAATAATTGAATTGAAGGTACAGTGTCTGTTGTTTTAGTTGCCTTGGTCTGGCTCTAGTGTCGGAGGTCAGTTAAAATCAGGTTGTATTGTTTACATCGAATGTCTACTCTCTGTAAACACTTAGGCCGCGTCATGAAATTCTCGATGTTTTTGCTTACCTTTGGAAGTAAAGTGAGCCTTAATACAAACAATAAACATGAAACAACAGAGAATCCAGGCAGGTTTTTCAGTATGAAAGATATTTCAGCTATGATCAAACTCCCATGTCAACGTGAATGATAAGCTCCAACCGCTCACTTAGTTTTGAAATTCGATCGCAAAGTTAGTTATGTTTGTTCCTTTCTCGGGGGGTTCTATGCCTCTTTGACTCAGAATATATAATACGCATGTGCAATGGCCCCAAAACGGGGGTACTCATTTCATACTCAAGAACTTGCTGCATCTCATCTCCCCAACAAATATGTTATAGAGATAATATGAGATTACTTAGCATTTGACGGACAAAGGCCCTCCCAGAGCCGGATTAACCCCAGTTTGGGCAAATCTGGATTAACGGCCTATTATTATTGGGCCTATTCAGTGTTGGTTAAATTCCAGTGTGTTTTCATCCGGACCTATTTCAGTACCCTGGGTGCCAAAAACTCCATCATTTAGTCCCAGAAATGTAGTTCGAAACTAGTCACTGAAATATTTTTAGAGCAAGGACTCATTCTTTGCCGCCGCAGCCGTCTATTGTACTTTATCCCTGGGTTCATCAGGCTCTGGTACCCAGGGTACTATTTTAGCTATGGGCCTTGTTACAGCACCTTTGCTAATCATCTTGAGTAGGCCTTGGGCCTTTCCGATTCTGTCAACAGCTACGTTAGTGCATTAAAATCGTTTCAAATTTCGAAATCAGCACTCCAACAAACATTTTCACGTGGGCGAAAACTAGGTTTTTCTGGACTGCTGTGTACAACCTTTTTCGAAGGACAGCAAACTAAGAAAGGTTTTCACCAAATCGCCGGTCAATATGACAAAACTTCGCGGCACTTTTTGTAGCAATAATCACGAAGCAAATTATCTTACCATCCGCATGAAATCATCCATGTTTTGACTGCCGCATAACAACTCTGCCCTCCTTAATTTCATTTTTCTTTTAATTTAAAGGTGAACCCAAAGTCGTGAAGCTAAAGGTTGGTTTGTTTCTATCAGTTCAGCTCATTAGTATTATTATTATGAATCATCTTCTAAGAAAAACTATTTCCTAATTCCTGCTGCGTTTTGCGAGACTGATGGATATAGAAAGCCCAAACACATTTTATGCTCTGGTAGATACAGGCATTTGATTTAAACTAGATTAATTGGTGTTCAGTATTCATGCTATAGGGGCCCCACTGAGTCCAATATCTTCTATTCTTTTTTATGAATATTTTTAGACTTTCGTGACATGAATTACACGTTTCTTGATAAGAAACATGGATCAGCACTATGTACTAAAAGTTTCTTAATTTGACATCAAATTTTTGGCGTTTTTGTGCTAAAATGTTCTTGGTTGGTTTCTTATTTTCGTGATCTAATATTGCCTTATCGTTTTGAAGTTTAGCACTTTTGGAATATAAAAACAGATCGTCACGAAAAACCAACGCAAATGAAAATCCAAAGTATACTATCTTTTCCAAAGAGAAGTCAACAAAATAAGAAAATGGCTTTGAAAAAAGCAAAAAATTTTGTAAACTAAAGCTTTTCGTCTGACACTCTTCAGAGTTTAAAACGTCAGAACATAGATCGAAAACTCTACGCTAAGAAATATATATACCCAGTTGTGGATCGAAAGAGGCCAATCAGAAACACGAGCACATGACTGTTGAGGTTGACCAATCAGTGCCGCTTGCCTATTGAGAATGTTACCAATGGAGTCCTAAGGTGAAAACGAACTCCTTTTCTCTACACAGTAGCGGTTTTTTCGTGCTTATGTAGATAGATTCCAAAACTGCTAGGTTGAACGACGATTGGGCTTTCCCAAAATCTGAAACATGTCGCCATTATAGTTTTTTGCACAATCTGGGTTTTCCAGTAAATGCTGCCCGATAGCAGAATCGCAGGCTTGCATAGAGAACATTATAAATAGAACTCGGTACTCACAATCGACTCCTTGAGCCTAGTAATAAAGATTCTAAAATTTTTGCCAACCCTATTACTAGTTTCTTATAATACAGTTTCTTGAAATAAAAAACGTGTAGGCCTGGGGTGCTTTTGCAAAATTTCAAAAATTGAACCATCCATCAAAGTATCTGATCATTTTGTAACTTGCGTATTTATTTTTTCTATAAAGATAACAGAGCAAAATCTTCCTAACCTATTTGGGGCAGATAAGATATACGTCAACTTGGTGGTTAAAGCACCTGGCTTTCATAAGGTTGCCCCCGTCCTGGTGCACTGGAAAAGCGGTACAGTTTTTATTCAAACAGACAAGCCACTTTATTCGCCAGGGGAGAAAGGTAAGCTAATTAAAATTTCTACACCAGGT